>NW_004797500.1:998748-1008879 GCF_000002075.1 Aplysia californica
GGGGGGGGGTAATACTACTGTGTAACAGAAGCTCATCCTAACAATACACGGGCCCACACTAATTATATTGTTACTCACACAGGCACAAAGGCTACATGTAACATGCACAAACGCATTCATTCTTTCACTCACTATTTTAATATATATCAACGTCTTCTTACTCACCTCCCATCCAACTCTACAATTCATCATTTTTGACCCAGTTAATGAATAAAAATATTCATATTTAATATTTAGTAATATTATATTAATATATCAACGTTGGATGTCCCCCAGTTCAGGGAGGTTGCTCAACAAAGAGAAGAAAAAGAAATCGGGGATATTATTTTCTTTCTGTTTCATCATCATCCAGTGCCAGACCTGCGACAGACAGACATCGGCGATCATGATTCTCCATTCATTCCTTTGCTCGGATGCTCCCAAAAAAAGCTAAATTTCCCTGATCTTTCACAGTTACCCATTTGTTTAGGTTCCCCAAGCAAAATTGTTCTGGGCCTACCCCTGCCTCGTTTGCCTTCAATTTTACCAGTGAGAGCTAGATGTTCAAGACCCTTGTGTCTATTCAGGTGTCCCACATACTGCATTTGTCTTTCAATTTACCACTATTATTTTCAGACTAATCAATTAATGATGCTTGTTTCAAATAGACTCCACTGTAGCTCCCTTTATTGTCCTGTAAATAAGTCCAGTTTGTTAACAGAAGGATTTTGAGAAGAGATTTTCATTTATTCCTAAAGCCATTAAAGAGAAGCAAAACGCCACGTAGCTTTTACTTAAAGGATAAAGACAAAAACATCAGACCACACATTATTGCTATTCAACATGCACTCAAGACTGTTTATTGTTCTTAAATCGTAAGTCACTGGTTTTTTACCCTAAAGTAGAACAAAAGAAGGAAAAAAACAAAAAACAGCATAATATAAATATATTCTACATGTAGTGACGTAGCATGAACTAAAAACAATAAAGATAAAGCAGACAAAAATAGAGCAACGGTGGGCGATGATTTTTTTTCTTCTTCGTAAAATCAAAACAGGAAAGTTTGCAGAGGGCTGCTACACTGTGTGATAAAACAGTGCCCCTCGGGGCTGGAGGTGGAGTAGTAGTAGTTATAGTAGTACAAAATCTACCGTAAATCTCGGGTTAACTGATCTCATTTTACAACAACGACGACCGTCAAATCGGTCTGCACCCTTTGTCGTCGTCTCCCTTAACTTAAACTGTCCCCGTGGTTTTATGCACCCCGCATAATTTAGCAAAATTTGATCATTTTTCGCATAATTTCTGATTATCTTCCTTTATCGTTCTTTGTTAAAATTAACAGATTCGCATAATTTCACATTTTTGGGGCTCAGTTTGTATAATTTCAGAATTGTCCTTGCATAAAACGACGGGGGCAGCATAAATAACCTCTTTCCTTTAAGTTTCAAGAATGAGCTGTGAACGGCAAACAGAATTTACAGAATATTACAAGCGAATCAAATGTGGGATCAAGTACTGCGGTGTGATATAAGAATTATTCAACAGTGGCATACCACGATATACACATACACTCCGAGTCTACAACAAAATGCTTTCAACAATCAATTATCACATCGGAGAAAACAACAGAGAAATATCGGGAAACAAAAACACAAAAGATGCTCAACAAATGAATTGCATAGAAGAATGCATCAACAGCAACTGTGAGGAACAAAAACGACCAGTGAAAAAGGAAGAACAGGGACTTTTAAAATATAAAAATCAAACATTTAGGAGAGAACAGGGACTTTTAAAACAGAAAAATTAAACATTTAAGACAGAACAAAACCCAATAACTTCTAAACAACAGGCAGAAACTAAGCATCAGCACATGAAGAAAAGTGTGACATCTACTCAAAGACCTATCAGTTAAAAAAAAAACCAAAAAAAAGAACAAATTTTTCAAACGTGAAGGCAGGCTACAGTTGTGAGACAACCTTTGACAACCAGTAACAGTAGTTCGGAATTTCAAATGTTGTTCCAATTAAGCAAAACAAAAGTCCTGGATAATTGAAGTACATTAAGTATGGAAAAAACCCTGCTGTACTTTTTAAAACTTTGAAGCTGTTCCAATCTCTTGTCCATCTTAAAAAATATATACTGTACAGTAAGTTCTTTGGACAAACAGGATAAATATATCACGATGTCATATATTTCTCAGCATTTCTGTGACTCAGAAACAATTCAAAATAGAAAAACAAAAAACCAAAAGACTGGAATTACTTTTGGATAAAAAGAAAACAACCGGGTGAAAAACTGGTGACCAACAAAATAGGACGAATGAACTATCGATAGTCCTCTTCCTTACCTCGACCCGCCTGCCCTGCGCTTTGCGACAGCTCTAGAGCTTTAGAAACATAGGGAGAGGGGGAGATATGGGGAGAGGGGGGGAAACAGTCAGTGGGTTGGTCTCATGCTCCAAGAAAACAAGTCATCACAAAGTCATCATTCAGTCTCTGTACAAAAAAACAACTACATTGAAATCCGCATACTTAAATCAAAATCTGAAGGACTAACAGGTTTTCTTCAGTTTCGCCAAGTTTTCAGTTCACAAAGATTGTTCAAGATCAAAGAAAGGGAGAAAAAAATTGGGAATTTCGTTTCTTTTGGTTTACCTTTGTTTTCAGATTAACCATATATTCAGTTTAAGTGGACTCCACATATCAATTAATTAAACAATTAAACATACCATAAAGAAAAGAATATTGGGTTTTTTTCTATAGCAAAGACACAGGAAAGTACAACACATAAGACTTCACTGCGTTCACTGCCTCACTAGAGAACAGTGTCCACAGACCGCCCTGCCAAGACATCGGTAAAGATTAACATTCAACTACAACAGACAAGAAGTCACTCTAAACAGAAAGGGCCACAAGTACAAGCTGAGGAAAATCCAGAAACTAAGCAGACAAACTTGTTAATGGATATGGTTATCCCACACATCATCCTAGCTGGGAACAAGTGTAACAGAAGTAACAGTACATGTACTAACATACACATAGCTGCCAACTTTTCAAAGACCAAAAGACTAAGACGAGTCTCTTGACTGGTCAAGACGGCTGGAGTTAGCTAAGAAACACCCCTCCAAACACTTCGCACACATTTTTCCGCATTCAATAAATTCATGCAAAATAGCTAGCTATGACAACACACACAACTACCTATCCGCTTTGTTCTCATTATTACTCGCAAATCCGGTTTTAAAAATAAAAGTTTAAACTTTTTCTTTGGCATCGACAAGTCCGTGAGTACAGTACTAGAAAACACAGAATACATATTTTCCGCCGCGAAAACATACGTCTGTACTCAGACCCCCCAAAAACATATTCAATTGAATACATTTTTAGCATACTGGTTGGCAGCTATATGCATAGAATCTACATTACACAATGCAGCGACACACAACTACGGTCATTACACAGGGATGCCAAATTATTTATTTTTTTTAACCTGAAAATGAGCGGATCATCACATCTCACCTAAAACGTACTTTGTAAAATCTTTCAATGAGCAAACAAAAACATTTCTCTTACCATTCCCCTTTCCTTTGCAAGTGTAGGAAAAAAACCCCGGAAAAAGCCGGAAAAAGGCGGATAAAACCGGAGATTTGGCATCCCTGATTACAGCCCCCAAAGGGATCACGCCTGTACACATGCACTAACACATAAAGCCATTAATTAATCAAAATATTGAATACACTGTACTAATATAATGGATTTATCACATGGACAGACGGAAGGAAGGAATATGTCTTTAAAATATTCATATATATGTTAAAAATAGAATACTAAAAGCCCATTAGATTGTAAAATGTATTCATATAAATACAAGAAAAAAAGAGGGAAGAAAAAGAATAAGAGAAAAAAACAACTTGACAAAAGAAAAGAAACCTGAGGAATAGAATTTCCAAAGCCACCAGATTACACGCAAATAACAAACGACACTCGTGATATACTCACTACACACTTATGTCTACTTGTCTTCCCCCACCGACAAAAGCAAACCGCACACACCAGAGGATAAAACTAATAAAACTAAAAAAAGGGGAGCAATGCCAAATTACAACTTTGGTAGATGTGAAGTAAGCCTACTGAATTATGCTTTTGGATCATGTCCAGTTTACAGACGACCCACACCCTGAGTGAAAATGTTAATCCCAAGTGTATATGAATAGAACATACAGATCTTTCTGTAAGAGACAAAAACAGAACCTGGGATAATGCAACCATTATCGGGCCTCGCAAAATTGTTCACGTTTTAGGAAGAAGCAGTTTTCAAATTAGAGGCCAACATTATTATCATTAGGAGTCAGCCAAGACAAGACCACACCTAAAGATCACCCCTGGAGCATAGAAAACACAGAAATTTCATCTCACCTACTTTCTCAACAAACAACAGGCAGTACCATTCCAGGAAACTCTCAATACCTACAGCCACAACCCTGGAGCAGAAACACTTGTACAGAAAAGAGATCTCCATCATCAAAATCATCTTTGTCATACAAATCACAGATCTGTTTAAAACAAACTGCTACACAACTAGGATTCTGAAATATTTCTAATTAGAGCTCTCTGCTTAGTGCTAAATCTTGACAGCTGAAATCCAGAGGCCAGGTGTTCATGCACTCCGACTTTTCTACCCTCACTCCTCCACTAGTAGAGCCTCCTACAAAGAAGACCCTGTAAGAGTAAGTTCAAGATGAGAATATTAGTCCGTTCAAAAGAGGAACATTTTTTAATGTTTTTATTTCTTTTAAATTCGGTGTCTGTCACTAAAATGTTACAAATCAGATTTAAAATGCAAATTTTTCCCTTGATAAAAGAGTTAGAAACTTGCAGTTGTGGGTTGTTTATTTGCTTTTTTTCGTAAGACCACATCAAAACAAAACAATTAAAGGAAAGGGAAATAGTCACCATGTCACCATTTGTGACTTTGTCTATTGTCTACATAAAGCACATACTTTTACAAATTCTCCTCTACACATTCATAGCCATTGTCAGACACTGCCGGACAAAGTATTTTTATTACTTCAATGTATAAAACACACATCAACACACATTAGCGCTGCTTTTCTGTTTTATTTCTTTCTCCTTACCCTGGAACTGGAAACATGGATCATTTCTATCAACTGTACAGAGGCTCGAAAACTCAACAGAGCCAAATCAACACAAGAAAGGACACTACAAACTGTTAGAAAAATGTTCCTTCTGTGATGTTAAATTGTCCTAAATGTTTTCCTTTCCTCCTGTGATGTTACTTCTATTGGTGTTTGAACCTTCAAGTCAGGGTCATCGGTTTTTATCAAACCATTATCGTGGGTTCATCATGTTGTAGTTGAGATAACAATCCCTCGCATTGTCAAGAACTCTCTCCCAGTGCAATGAACAGATGTAAAAATTGGGCAATACCGGTGGTTCACAAGGCAAAAAAAAACACCTGAACCTCAAACACTGTGGTGTTGGCAACTCAAAGGGGTACTGGGTATCAACAAACACGTCTTCATCCAATATAAATTTGTGAAAAACAGAAACGCATTAAAAAAACCAGTAACGAGCAAGGACTGGATAAAAAACAAAGGGTAGAGGGCTGGTGCTCAGAGATGGTGACAGATGGTGATAAGGCAAACTAAACACCCAGAAGAAATAAGTTTTGTTTTGTTGTAGTAATACTGTTGAATAAACTTACAGAACCCTAAAATCTCAAAAGTACGAGTTTTATGCCCACATCGACAAAGTCAGATCGTTTGGATCATTTCGATCATTCAGACGGCTGGCTTCAACACTGCCTCGTCAGGGCCAACCCCAAGCTGAGAGAGATACAACTTCCCAGAAGAGAGACCGAGATACTCGATAAAATGTCTCCCAACACGTGAATCGAACTTGGGTCTCCTGTGTGTCGCGGAGAAGCGCCTTATTGCTACACCACAGACACTGGTTTAGTGACAAATACAGGAGAAAAACGCTGATGCTGATCAAATCACTTGACTAGGAGCAAATGCTTTTCGTAAAATAACATTAACACTCATCATCATACAGGACAGAATTTGATGGACCATGAGATATCTTTCCTTTTTCCTTGTAAGTATTTGTATGTACATGTAGGCCCTAATTCTTGGTAAAATACATTTCGGACAAATAACTTTACAAGCTTGACAATGTCTGAGAACTGGACTCGCAAGTAGAAAGATGTTTACTCCCTAGAATAATATATATACTGACAACTGCACACAACCAAGCACTTTTCCCCTCAACCTGAGCACTATCAAACAGGTAAAGCTTTTGGAATAAATATGACACATAATATCAAAAACAATTGGATATATATGACATAAACATTAAATGTTATTGACACAAATACTCAATTCAAGTTGTAAGTTAATTCAGATGTAAATCCTTTTATACATCTTTAAAAAATCAGTTTTTAGAATAAAAACTTTGACATTTTCCAAAAGATGCCAAAACAAGCATTTAAGTAACCAACAAAGCATCAATTCACTTTACCAGCTAGGGAACAACTCACCTAAAAATGGTGTAAGTAAAGAATTTCCTTTTCTAACTAGAAAGTAGGCAGTCAACTCTAATTTTGATTCCCCTTACATACAGACAATAGCTCTTAGAAAAATAGAAATTGCAACTCTATGATGTAACGGACAAGAACAATAACAGTAAATAGTAAATGGAGAGATGCTGGTGACAAAAGGTTAGAGGTGAAGAGGTCACAGGTGAAATAAGGTTAGAGGTGACACGGATTGTGACAAAGAAAACATGTATTCTCACAGCCAGAGTGAAGGACCGGTATTTATCTGACTCCATAACATGCAGAATGTGTAAAAATCTTACGCCTGTTTGTGAAAAAAAAGGAAGCAGACATCCCCACTCCTCTTTCGCACGAAAAAAACTTGAGAGATTTACATACAGACGATAGAGTTCCAGAACAGGAAATTGTGATTTGAGAACAAACAGACTGCTCTACTCGGCTAAAACCTGCGAAAAAGCAACCTTTCCCAGTACAAACTACAGCCACTATCATATCACACGCTGTACTCTTAAACTGAGATCGGAAACGCCCCACATGTCTAAGTCTACACACATTTTTAAAAAAACCTGATTTACGTATCACCTACGTTTAAAAACTGCGACAAATCGACTATCATCACAGCTTTCAAAACTAAGCAACAAATCAACCAACCACAGCTTGAGTAAAGGTCAACAAAAACAAGGGCTCAGAAAAACAGAATTGTTCTGAGCGGGATAGGAGGAAGGAGAAAAGAATTCGTTTTTAATTACTAGGGTAGGCTCGCACGGCTGCGTCGATGGCCTTGGCGACGTAGGCCACGTTTTTGCTGGTGATTCCACACATGCTGATGCGGCCGCTGCTCAGGAGGTAGATGTTGTACTTCGTCTTCATCAGCTCCACTTGTTCCTCTGGCAAACACAAAAATTGTTGTTGTTGTTGAGGGGTTTTATTTAGTATGAGTTAAATGGCACTTGCAACATATTTAGGTCATCGGTTCCGAAGATTCGAGGTGTTACAAGAGAGCAACAAATACTAAAAATAAGAAGGAGGAGGGATAAGGATGGAAGATGTTTGATAGGAAAGAAGGAGCAAACCACACCAGAGCACCCACCAACCCTCCAGACAGAAAATGGCATTAATTGGTCTTCATTTGTGATTCTACAGGAAACAATCTATTACGAGCTTGCCCAATGCTCCATGCACTTAAAAGGAAATATTGGCCCAACCCTGAAACACTCTCCAAGGACCCCCGAGCGAGTGTTGAGTACCTGCGTGCTCGCTTATGATGCCACAGTGCCAGGGGAGGAAGGGAGAGAGAGAGAGAGAGAGAGAGAGAGAGAGAGAGAGAGAGAGAGAGATAGAGAGAGAGAGATAGAGAGAGATAGAGAGATAGAGATAGACAGAGAGAGAGAGAGAAAGAGAGAGAGAGAGAGAGAGAGAGAGAGAGAGAGAGAGAGAGAACACTGGGAGCCTAGAGGACCTGTTGACAACAGCATCCGTCGCACGAGAGATTTAACTTTCCTAGACTTCTTTTCTCTCAGCCAATATGCCCCTGATTGACTTCTTTGATACACTCGAAACGAGAGACACAGTCAACACGTTGGAATCAAACCCTTTACTTTTCAGATATAACAAATTACTTCATATGTGCGAGGCAGCGTGGTGAAATCAGGCGCTCGTCAATATAACGAAATCGAAGAAACAGGCATTTTTCCGCCAGTTTGGAAATTTTTAGCAAATTAAAATTTTTTGGCTTAACCTCTTCTACGTCAATATAAAAACACATTTCCATGTGATTTTACTGAAAAACATTCATTAAAGACAAACAAAAAAAGTCATTTTTCAGTTTTCAAAGACTCTTTAGCTATTGGAGTCACCAAACTTTGTCGACCATATTCTCACTAATTTCAACACTGAAACCAGGTGATCTCACTTCCTTCAATCGCAAACATCTTGAGTTCTATTCAAGAAAAATGGATATGTATTTCATTGGAATGGGAATGGGTACCCGGCAATAGACAGTGAAAGATCTTTTCAGTATGTTGGTGTTTTAGCACCTATAAATGGGTGCTTGTGCTGTATGCTACCAAGGAAGTTGAGGTTGTTTCAGAATGTTCTCAGGTCTGCTGGGGTAAAAGTATAGATTGTGAAGCGCATAGATCTTGCCGTTGAGCGGGGATTTGCACTGTACAAATGCTATCTATGTTCTATTATTATTGGAAGCAAGACAAACAAATCTGCTTTTAGATGATACCAATAACTCCACACGCCCAAAAATTGACAAACGCCTGGTTCTACAACCCCGTGGTAACACATATTACGCTCTCACCAGAGAGGCCGGTGTAGCTGAACATGCCGATCTGCTTGGTGATGTGGCTCCAGTTTCCCGGGGTGCTCATGTCTCGCAGAGCGTCGTACAGCTCCTGCCTCATCTTCTTAATGCGGTTTGCCATTGTGAGGATATCACCTTTCCTACAAACAACACAGAGTGAACAAACTTTTCATTTAGTAAAAAAAAAAAAAAGAAAGAAAAAGGGTAGCAAAGGTAATATGGGGGAACTTTAGTTCCGAGGGTGGAATCAAAATTCTCTTCTTTTTTTTTTTAACAAGAACAAATTGGATCAAAACCTGGTCAAAATGTTTCGGAAAAAAAAAAGAAGATGAATTCCCTTGAAAGGGCAAAAAAATTCCCTTTAAAATGTTTATAATTCAGTCTGTCCAAAAGGAAACTGCCATGCATTTCCCAACAAAGGCGATGTTCTATACTATAAGATGAGCTTTTGTAAACTGACATGGTTTTACCAAAAAAAGTTAGAATAGCACTACCATACATGGAAACCCTCCATTGGGAATCCCATGACGTTTTACAGCTGTTATAAAACATCAACTTAAGTTCCCAAACTGGAAGAGCACAATAAAAGAGGTATCCAAAAGAAGGTTCCACTTCTTTACTACACCTCTGTCTTAACTGTTAGTCCATCTCGCTTTTTCCCCAGCATTAAATGACTATTATCACGACAATGTCCTTCTCTTCATGGTAACTCAAAGTCCCACTAACTGAATGACCTTGCTGATGTGCTTCTCTTTACTGCAACTCAAAACCTCATTAAATGAACATTATCGTACCGATGTGCTTCTCCTTACTCTAACTCAAAACCTCATGAAGAGACCATTATCGAGCCAATGTACTTTCATAGCTGCCAAGTTTTCAAAATTAAAAAACAGATTTTCATCGCGCAGTCGGCGAAAGAGACCAGTTCTTACTTCAAAAAGATACCAAAAGACAACTTGTACTCAAATGATAAGCACACCACAGACACAAGCATGCTGTGCAGCCAGATTGATAAGATGGCAGGGGCATCTAATGGCAAAAATGTCTGGCTGGGATTCCCTAAGCTTTGTTACAACTCCATTGTTTTGTCCTATCATCACTGAAGCATTGTCTGAACTCAAAGAGATGCAGTGCATAAAGGGAACACCTAAGGTTTCTAATTCTGTCAATACAAACTCTCCTATGTTAACACCACTTGACGGACCATTGTCATTGAGGACGTCGGCACACCTTGTTTGTAGAAAGCATGTTTGTTTGGTAAT
>NW_004797500.1:1008979-1014825 GCF_000002075.1 Aplysia californica
AGATATACTGATAAAATCAACAAAGGAAAGAAAAAAAGTGGGACCAACCAGTGGCACCCAGAAAAAGAGAGATTAAATTCATAACCAAAGCCACCAATGAGAGTAAGAGGAGCATGAACAATTTATGAACAGTAACACTTGTAAGGCCGGTCCCACCCCTTGCACAGATATGATTTGACAAACGCAGCAAAAATATCAATTTGTGTATATGGATAACAAAATACGATACCACAAAAAAAACATAACACTCAACTGGACCCACAAGATATTCCAAACCATGATTCATCAAATCATATTTCCTTTCAACAAGACACAATTCTGCCCCCCCCCCCTCCTCCAAGAGAAATCAAACTAAAAATGCAACAAACCCCCAAAACCAAAAACGCAACAAGCAAGAACCCAACAAGCTTACAACCACATACAAAATGCATAACAACAATGCCCAGCATCAATTTTTATATATAGTTCAATTAACTTTGAGACGACTGAAAACAATCTTGGCAAGCAACATCTTGGTATTGACAGATCCACAGCAGCGTCGATGCTTAAGATCCAACACAAGAAGTACGGATATCTCCTGATAACTTGAGAGCACTTAGAAGTACTGATGCCTCTTTAGAAGTACGAATATCACTTGAGAGCACTTGATAAGTTAGAAGTACGGACATTTCTGAGAGGTATTAGTGTCAAAAGTACCCATATCTCTTAAGAGGTGTTAGAAGTTCTGATATCTCTTGGTAACTTGAGAGATGGATGTCTCTTGAGAGGCACTAAAAGTACCTCTTGAAAGGTGTTAGAAGTACCTATATCTCTTGAGAAGTGTTTGAGATACTGATGTCTTTTGTCTTTAAAGGTGTTAGAAGTACCGATATTGGCGAAATCTCTTGCCTTGAAGGCTGTTAAAAGTATTGATATCTCTTGACAACTTGGGGGAAGTTAAAAGTATCGATATCTTTTAGGGGTACAAGAGGTAATAACATCGAGAGAATTGGCAGCGAAACACATAACTGTCAACTTAGGAATACTTTATCCATCTCGGTGTCCATATTTGTCTTCTTTTACATCATCAAACACAGATACTCCTCTTTTGCTACCCCTTTATGTGAGTCCATGTATTTTTAAATTTCATCCAGCGCCAAAATATCTCACAGCTTTGTTGTTACTTTTTGTCCGACTTCTTTCTTCTGAGATCAACAGAAGACTGCATAAAGAAGAAACACATATTGTTACGTTGCATAACAATGAGACATAAAATACATCGTACCATTGACTTTGTCCACACACCAGACACACACATGCCACAAGACACTAGAGAAACAGCGGGCCCATATGGTATATTATAACAAAGCTGCATGAAGCACATCTGTTGACTTCTGCTCTAGTCAATACACCACATACGCACAGAACCTCACAGTATTTCCACAGCTTTGATACTAGACAGAAATTCCAATTAGAAAATGATAACTCTGATTCCTGAACTATGGACTGGTGATTCTGTCTGAACTGTTAGTACGGTGATATTATGATAGATACACAAAGACAAACAAAAACAAAAAGAAGCCATTATTACATGAGGAACTTTCATTTAACCTGAGCCCGCCTGATAGACTCCTCCAACCTTCTCTCCGGGGTCATACAATTCATCAAAATGGTGCATTTTCCTAATTTACAGTTAACAAATCGCAATTGTCTGTCAACTTTACCAGGACTAAAATAACAAAACATATTATGGAAAATCTTGTTAAAGGGCTTTTGGGGGGGGGGGGGGGGGGGAGGGTTTAGGGTCACATCTCGCTTAGAGTTCTTGAAGACAAAGTATAGTACGGGAGGATAGTCTTGAGTTATTTTCAACTAGAAGATGTAAATAAAAAAACATTTTTGGAATTAAAATGGCTCACGAAAGCTCCTCAAATACTTAATTACGAGCAACCTGATCTTGCCCAGAGTGCTTTGTGACTTTATAATGCTTAAATTCAAATGTTTAAGTAAAAACAGGTTTTAGTAAAAATAATACAAAATAATATCTTGTCCCTTTCCTGATACTCAAACCCCTCAAGTCTACTTCCAACAGATAATGCCTTCAGGTACAGCCCTAGTCCATGCTGGCAACACTCAGAACAAGTTTCCACTAGACCAATGCTTGCCAACCTGGGCAATATCGTCGCCCACTAGCAGGAAATTCGATTAATTTTGTGGGTGGTGGGAATCACCCGGCTAGAGACAGTTGCTGTTTAATGACCTTTTTGGAAATACATATAGGTCCTCATCCTCAGCCTTTCTCACCCTGCACCAGAATACAGGCCACAAACAAGAGCTCTTCGTGTACTTCAGTCTTGGGCCATAGACTTCACCTCTTTCCAGCTGTATCCCAAAATATATGTAGGTGGACGGCAGAAATTTTTTAGCCTCAAAAAGGCGGCAAAAGTGGGTGCTGGCTAAAAAAAAAGGGTTGACAAGCACTGCACTAGACAGAGTACATGTTACTGACAAACATGTTTTTAGAAATAACTGGTTGTGGGCAATAGTCATTAAAACATATTCTTCTCCGCAGAGTCACACTTCTTAAATGACTAGTTTTTGCACTGGCCAGAGAAGAACTATGTTTCAACGTACACTAAATTAAATTACAGCACAACAGAAGCTGATGAACTTGATGACAAAAAAAACAAGTATTTTTTCGAGATCTGAAGTGAAATGTGTAAGTTATTCAAGTTATTCAACATATGATTGAATCCACCAATAAGACTACGTTATAAACAGAAGAAAGGCACAGCCCCATGAACGAGAAAAACCAACACGTAGCATAAATAGAACAATGTGCACGCTAATTTAACAACAACAAAAAACAACAATCTCACCTCCCCGATTTTAACGAAATGGTAAAAATTAAAAAAACAAAACATTTTTAATCCGAAAAACGTCATGATTACTTAGTATACCTGGATGTAACAAAACGTCAATCCGTGGTGAAAAGTCAGTTTATCACTGCAAATAATAATAATTATAACTTAAAAAATGGATAACATTTGTACAGCGCAAACTCCTGCTCAACAGCAAGCTCTATGCGCTTTATGATCTATATTATTGATAAAGATGATAATGCCTTTACACCAGTAATGATTATAGTGCTCACCTTGCGAGCAAACATCTGATATCAAATCTTTTGTCGGGAGGTATCTCCACCATTATGTTATCACGATGCCCATTAGTATGCAGGGAGATACGTTTATTAATTATTTTATTATGACGTTGATCTTTATGAAGGGAGGCTATTTTATCAAGTATCCCCGTCTGTTTACTGGGGTGTGGTATCCCACAGTCCGGGTCCGTCCTGACAGGCTGAGCCAACACAGCCTGTCTCCTATATGATCTAAAATTGGCTGATGGGGGTATAAAACATAAGAAACAATCCATGTCTACAGATGAGCTTACAAGAAAGATGACTCTCTCTATATTTTGTTAAATTAAATCCAATAAATTATTTCAATCTATTCTGTCTAAGTCGAAGCACAAAATATATGACATTCTAAAATAAAATAAAAGCAACAGAATGTAGAGCAAAAACAAAATACAACACAAAGCAACCAACGGCTAAATATATATTTCAATAAAGATATAAAAATAAAACATTCATATTGACTGCTCAGTGTATGAGTTCATCATATATCACTTTTCAAAATGGGTGTATGACAGAGTTTAACACGAAGCAGTAGATATGTATTTTGCATTTAGAACAAAAAAGTGCAAAAATGAACCAGGTACTTAAAAGGGATGGTATGGGTAAGAAAAAAATAAAACATTCTAGAAACGTAATGAACACTTATGAAACTAAAAACCAGTACAAAGAAACCCATGCAATAACATTACTGCTGAACAGAACTATTAAATCAACACCCAAAACATGTATAACAATAAACAAAACATAATCTTATTCATGAGCAAATAAAAGAATTGAAGTTGGTAAATAAGTCAATACTATCAATTACACCTCCACGTAGCCGACAAAATAAAACACAATTTGACTTCAAAATATAATCTAGCACTGAACCCCGAAAAGTATAAAAATATATACCGACTTTTAAAAATTTAGTAAGTGCATAAATCAAGGTATATCCTTTAGCAAAATAGAAATAAAATATTTCCTCTTTCTGCTCCCTTGACAAGAAAGGTGAAGTTCACTGATGAGGTGCTGTCCCACAGGGTTAGACTTCTACAAGGCTAGATATCTCATGGATTTCTGCTCACTGTAGCTGGATGGATTAACTCTTCTCTTGTTCTTGGTATGTTCAGTTGTCGTTGGTACACAGAGCCGGCTGCTACAAAGGGGCAAATCCATTTGTGAGACAGTAGTCATCCTGCATGGGAGTACAATCAAGATAAAATAAGACAAGATAAGATAAGATAAATCTTCATAGTCCAGATGCTGGCACACTGGTTTGGTGTTTCTCCATCTGCACACACAAACACACATACGCACACACACACACACACACACAATCAAATCATGTTATTCTCAGCCATTACATGGGAGAAAAAAGCCAGGACCACATAGAGGGAAGCATATGCACCAAGCGTTACTCAAATCCTAAGTTTGTAAAAAAAAAAAAACCCTACAAAACAACTATACTTTAAAGTTTGAAAGGACAGAAAATTCCACAGGGATTTATTATAATGAAGCATAGCTGCCAAGTTTTCAAAATTAAAAAACAGATTTTCATCGCGCAGTCGGCGAAAGAGACCAGTTCTTACTTCAAAAAGATACCAAAAGACAACTTGTACTCAAATGATAAGCACACCACAGACACAAGCATGCTGTGCAGCCAGATTGATAAGATGGCAGGGGCATCCAATGGCAAAAATGTCTGGCTGGGATTCCCTAAGCTTTGTTACAACTCCATTGTTTTGTCCCTATCATCACTGAAGCATTGTCTGAACTCAAAGAGATGCAGTGCATAAAGGGAACACCTAAGGTTTCTAATTCTGTCAATACAAATCTCCTATGTTAACACCACTTGACGGACCATTGTCATTGAGGACATCGGCACACCTTGTTTGTAGAAAGCATGTTTGTTTGGTAATTTCAAAGCAGTGATGAAGTTGTATTCCTCTGAATACTTGACACAGAAGGTGTGTTCACGAGGTTTTGCCTTAGAACTGGTTGGTTTTAAAAACGCATCCATCACTTGAAAGCACAACGCGCGTCCGTGATCAAAGAAATAGTTTTAAGCTCCTGCGTGCAATCATCACAAAGGCTGCCCGCAACACACACACACGATGACCCGTGACCTGTGACCCGTGACCCGATGTGAATGAATGAGAAACAAAGAAGGCCCGTAGGCAGACCTGCCACTCAATGAAATCTAAAAATCAAGATTTTAAAGTTTAAAAAATCAGGATCTAGAGTCTAGATCTGGTGAAAAAAAATCGGAATCAACGGCAAATAAGTCATAAGGGGCACTGGGGAAAAGGGGGTGGGGGTGGTCCCGGTTCTTTATGAGGCGAGTATGCAAGACAAAGCTTTTTGAAAACTGAAAGACAGCATTATTATATGTACTCGAATCGGAGTTGGATAGACTGGGGGAGCGCAGGTAGCACTAAATCTGAAACTCTCGTAGTCTTGAAAATAGCTGACACATAACTCCAATCATCCAGGAAAAAAGTCTGCGTTTTCATACAGTAACAACGTTTGACTTCCATCGCATATACACATAAGGTACCCCCCCCCCGGAAAAAAGATCGCGCCAAGGTTGTTCATTTATTTTTTTCTTATTCCTTTCCCCTCAATTAGTCTGTATCACGGCACGCACTTTAAGCCCAAGTGTCAAAAAATAACCCCCCCCCCCGGC
>NW_004797500.1:1014925-1020453 GCF_000002075.1 Aplysia californica
CACTGGTTAAGTCCCGGAAAACACCTCGATCATTGCGACCGGTGTGAATGAACTTTGCTGACCCCGACAACCGACGGTCCCCGACACACGCGCTACTCACCACATGTAAGAGGTCAGCGAAAGTAGATCTTGAGCGTATTTAAGTTTAAGTGGGAATTCAAAATTGATACTACGTCGATTTTAGTTGGGTAAGATTGAAGAATACCGGACCAGCGGACTGACTTTGCCTATGTCCCAACCTTAGGAATTCATAATTTTCCCGTTTTTAATATCTCTCAATGGAGAATCTCGGACCGGTAGATCTGTTCATTAAAATTTTGTCAGGGGGGAGACCCCCCTAAACCCCCCCTCCCCCACTCCAACCACCCGCCCCACCAACCCCACTTTCTCGCGCAATAATGTACGAGTGGTCCGGTATTCTTCAATCTTCCCTTTAGTTGAAATACGAGCGTGAGTCAACTACTAGATTCGGCATAGATGCTTTAGAAAATAGCGTTCCAAGTTCCAGCCGATAAGAAGTTCAATCGGTGCTTCCAAGCTCTTTGCAGAACTTTTTATATTTTTTTCTAAGAATCGGACGCAACAGACGCAACGACAAAAAAAATCAGGATACTGCCGTTCGAAATCGGGAAAATCGGGATGCTTGAGATTTGGGGCAAAAAAAATTAAATCGGGATGAGTGGCAGGTCTGCGTAGGTTACTTCCCGCTTTAATAGCGCATGCTCAATAACATTAATAACAAAGAAGTACAGAAGGGGCACAACTCACGGAAGGAGGTCGACTTTCAGTTGTAATTGCAGGGACACTACTCTCGTCGTTTTGTTGACTCCCGTACTTCGCCTCTATCCGGTCATAAGTTTTCTAATTTTTCTTGCTTGAAGCCAGTTTGTATTTAAAACTAAGAGGGGAAAAAGTTGAAAACGTATTTTCCGATGCCAAAACAGATTTCCGTACTCAAACCCAAAAATCGTACTAAATACGTTTTTTACGTACTACTTGGCAGCTACGTACTTTTCTTCACCCTAAAAAGTTGAAACAGAAGGAACAGTTACCATTGCTCATAGTAGGCTTTGTTGTTGAGAACTGTAGCGACAATTCGAGCACCGTGGTTGGGAGGGTTTGACCAAATCACTCTGATCTGGATCTCCATCTGACTGCGAATCTCAGGAAGCTTGGAAGCATCTTTTGTCACCACCACCAGGTTGCCAGTCCTCTCATCTGGGGGGGGTGGGGGGGGAAATTTTACAGCTTTGTATCAAATGAGGTAGCGCTTGATGAAGCCCACGTGGGACGCTCAATGTCAAAAACAATCAGGAAATGATAAATGCAGTTTTTGGGACACCCGAATAGACATAAGGGTCTTGAACATCTAGCTCTCACTGGCAAAGTTGAGGGTAAGCGAGGCAGGGGTAGGCCCAGAACAACATACTTAGGGAACCTAAATAAATGGGTAACAGGGAAAGATCAGGGAAACGTAGCTTTTCTGAGAGCATCTGAGCAAAGGAATGAATGGAATATCATGATCGCCGATGTCTGTCGCAGACCTGGCACTGGATGATGATGATGATGTATCAAATGACCCTCATAAAAATAAATGAACACAATCGTGGTGATGAAATGAAGATGCTCATATAGAAAAACAATTAAAATTGTCTACGATAGCCACCTATTGTCGAGGAGAGGTCTGGTTGTCTGTAGACAGGTGGACATCTTGGACAGTTTCATAATAAAACGAAGAAAAAAACGCAAGTGGGGCGAGGGTGGTGGGAAAAGGTCGTTTGTACAGGTGGTTGTCTTTGACAGACAGCCATAACAGCAGATTTGACTGTACAGGACAGGCTATGAATCAGAGGTAGGGTCTGGGTTTTACCGTAAACACTGTAAAATCACTAAACAGACAGGACTTCTAAAGTTAGTGTCCATCCCCGATTGGATCAAGCGATGTGGGTGGAGAGGTCACGAAAACTACAGAAATAAAACAAATGTTGATGTTGTGTAACAGCAATTGGCTTTTCTCGGACTCGCAACCGTAAGGTCGTGGGTTCGAATCCCATCAGGGGCCCGACGTTGTGTCCTTGGGAAAGGCACTTTACCCGATTTTCCTCACTTCACCCAGGTGGGAATGGGTACCCGGCTATACACAGCGAAAGATCTTGGCAGTTTGTTAGTGTTTGAGCGCTTAACCAGCTGCTTGCACTATATGCTTCCCGGGAAGCTGAGAATGTTTCGGAGTGTTCTATGGTCTGCTGGGGTAATAATACAGTATAAAGAGCATAGAGCCTGCTGTTGAGCGGGGATATGCGCTATACAAATGCTATTTATTATTACTATTATTATTTTCTGGGTATGTTAAACTTTACCACTGTTTTAAGCACAATACCAGCTAAGCTATAGATAGGCACTATTAAACTGAATGAATAAAGAACGGGTTAACACTGACAACCTTTCAAGATAATCAAAAAATTGATTCAAATTTTTGCTATCCACACAACACAAATAGTCATGTAATTTTCCAAAAGAGCTGAATGTTGGTATTTATTGACAGTAAACGGAAACTAATTCAAGAATTGTCATAATTATGTTTGAAAATCAAACGTCAACACGAATTTCTTAAAGCTGAAAGAATACTACTACAGTCTTTCAAAAGTGATGATATATGACTAAATGTTTCTTTCCCTATCGACCATACTTAGACCATTTCGAAAGCATGCAGCTTCAACCCTGACTTTCAGAGTAAATCTTGGGCCGAGAAAGATACAACTTCATGGCAGAAAGACAGAGATAATTGCCAAAAATTTACCCTCACAAATCAAAATCATGTCTTCTACAAGCAATTGCGGAGCGCATAACAGTTACACAGCAGAGACACAGGTTATATAGGTGAGATATAGCCGAGATGAAACAAAGTATCAGTCAGTAGTATGGACAATTTAAATAAATTTATCTAAATTATGGTCTTTTGTCCAGGGATGAAGTAGAGCAATAGAAACAGCAGAAATCTGATAAACGCCCTATAACTATTGGAGAGGTTCTCCAGTAAGAAATGTTTACCCTTTTTAACATTAACTAAAGGAAAAACACTCTCAATGTTATCTGACAACATCCAACCATTTCACTTACTGTAAAGACCAAAGTTTTTGGAGAAGGATTGAGCAACAAACATATCCATGCGCTGGTCAGCAAAATACCGAGAGGCGAAGGCGTCCTGATCCAAATCTCCACTGGCAAAGCCTTGATAAGCACAGTCTATGAGCACAAACAACTTTTTATCCTGCGGAAGTACACAACAGGAAAAAAGAGGAAAAAAATGTTTGTGAAAAATTGCTTGCTCGGTTCAACAAACAAAAGCAAAATATGTGTGGGCCTGGGAAAAGGGACAAAAAGTCGGCCCAGCTACTTTGGAGCTAAATGCAAAAAAGGGTTGAAAGGTCATATCATACCTTATTCTCTCCCCTACATTATGAAAGAGTGCGCAAGAATACATTCACTCGTAAACATTCACTCGTAGAGAATACATTCACTCGTAAACATATGTGCTATTTGCGCATCCCTTACCCTCTGTGTTGTGTTAAGCGTACAAAGAGCGGTCACTTGCCATCCTGTTTGAGAGCTCACCTTTGCAGTTGTACTCTATTTTTTTGTTTTATATACTTAATAAATATTAGAGCAATGCTCTGTGAGGTTTGATATACGTTTTTAAACTGTTTTAGGTCTTTAATTCACTTAAATCCAGCATCATTGTGATTAGTGTACTTACTTCCGGGTTTCCATTAAGATGGCAACGCAACAAAAACAATCCCATCCCAAAGACCAAGAGACTGCAGCATTTTTTAACAGTGCATCTTCTTTGGGACTAAGTGGTGTTGTCAACCCATATGATCTGACCTCAGTAATAACAGATTATTTCACTGTTTCGGGTGAAACTGATGGCAATCCAGAGACATGGATCTCTGACGAGGAGTCAGAAGAAGGAGGTCAGCTGGAGTCGGAGAGGACAACCACGTCACTCGATCCAGATCTCAGTCGGGAAACTGTGCCAAGCTTCATTACACCTGAACCTTTAGAGAACCCTTTGGGCAGTTTTGATGTTAGGTACAAAGTGTATCTTAGATGTGAATGGGAAGACTAAACCATTACGGTCTTGAATGACTTGACTTAGACCTAGATCTAGATATAGGCCGCAGATCTACACATCTAGATCTATATCTTGAATCTGGTGCTGAGGAAACAACATTAGATCTACTCAAAAATAAAATTAATGACAAGTTTTGAAATCATGGTTGGATCTAGATCTATAACCTTGTGATCAGTGAGAACTAGACTTGTCTTTTGTAGTTATAATTTAAAAACACCACAATGCCAAGAGCTGGGGTTTCCGAACACCATCATTGAGTTTGTTCGCATTTACCTTAGGTTTTCAGGAAATGACGAGATGAAACAGGGGTACAATTGTCTTGTTTATTCATTTTCTGTTCTTATGAGGTGTGTTCGTCCAAAATGTTCCGTTTTCGAAGGGCTGGGCATGTTTTAGAAAGAGGTCAGTTCACGACAAAGCAAGAAAGGTGATCAGAAAACGGTGCTCAGAGTATGCATGTAACTGTTATAGTACAAAATGTTTGCCTTGCAACTCGTTCACAATAGTCAGACAGATGGATTAGCATTCTTCCCATACGTTTCAGAATGCTTTTGTGCACAGGGCAAGCAGTTGAAAATATAAACAACATTTAGAATGTCTGAATTCTAGACTGCCTCTGTCAGTCCAATTAGAGCGACACTTTTAAAAGTTGAGTAGAAAATTATAATAATTCAATACAGAGCACTAAAATTTGATGCTCGAGAAGTATGTGTGTGTGAGTGTCTCTGTGTGAGATTGGACCGCTCTCTTCTTCAAACTAAGTGGATGAGATCAATACCAGTGAGTTCTGGTGTTATAGTCTTGACATACTTGCCTTCTTTCTTCTTCCCGTGATAATATCATTTAATTTATAGCATCCACTTATGATGGCATGTAGCAATTTTAGCGTACAAATCACATTTCTCAATGTTACAGAGTTGATGCTGTGTCTGTTTGATGTATTATTGTGTACCACTAAAGACAATGGAAAAAAAAATCTGTATCATTCTTTAAACCCTAACAGCTGTCACTTCGCCCTAGCCTAAGTAATATTGGAGTCTTTGACTCCTAAGCCAAACCAAGTCTGATGGTGCCTGCAATGTTTTCGAGACATTAAAATAAATTTCAATACTGCAGTTGCACTTAATTAGAAGACAGCATGTATAATACCATATTTTTCAGAAAGAAATTGTCAAGCCAAGGATGTAGGTGTTGTTTTTCAAATCCCTTTAGCTGCGAGCATTTCCCTCTTGACAGCGCAATGCCTCCCTCAAGTAACCACATGTCCTTGTCATCTGGTCAACGCCAGAGTAGAGCAGGCTTGTCAAGTCAAGGATAGATTAGAGTAAAAAATATCGGCTGGGACAGAGGTGGCGGGCACTCTGTGAGGGAAATGTATGTGACTGGGGCAGGG
>NW_004797500.1:1020553-1024597 GCF_000002075.1 Aplysia californica
GGGGGCGGGGGGGGACAGAAAGCTCTTGAGGGAAATATACAAGACAAGGGCTGTAAGGTTTACAAACTGTACCTACCTGCGTTATGTACCTAAAGCTACTTTTTTCAGTATTCGGAATTTGAATTTCACCAAAACATTTCTCAAGCTCATGTAACCCAAACCACAGGTTAAGAAACGACAATAAGAAATACAATTTCTAAATTTTGCGCTTAGCATATCTGAAGAGCTGGCTGACACTGTGGAATAACATATCATTTTTATCATTAAATAAGTCAAAAACTTACGATGCACGTCTGACATATTGTTTTCCACTGGTCGGGGGTCGGGTCCACTCCGGTGGGATTGTGAGCAACTCCGTGCAAAATTACGACTGCGTTCTCAGGGGCATTCTGTTCAAAGGCAAAAAGCAAATGTCAATTCTTTTTATTTTTCTCTCTTTTTTTTTACAACAGGGTACAAATGTAACAATACAAAGCTTTTTCCAACAGTACCAAATTAAAAAGTACAGCTTTTCTCTTTTCGTCAAAAAAAATAAAATTATTTTGAGTCAGATCAACACAAATGTTGAATATATAAGGACAGGAGGGAAAGCAATATTTAAAGAACTGTTCCAAAACTCACTGCTCTATAGGAAGTGTACCGCACAATAAAAATACATATATAGATTTAACATGTAAAACAATAATTCACAAACCGACAGATCTTCCATCATCCCTGAGAAGTCCAAGGAACGATTTGCATTGTCCCAGTACCGATACTCTTTGATCGAAAATCCTGCAGACTTGAAGATTCCCTTGTGATTTCCTGAAATACAAATGGTTTGACTCTAAAAACAGAACTCAGGACCTTTTCTACAAAATCTACTGATCCATGATAAGAAACATTGTCCTTATAGATCATGAAAAGGAAAATGTTTCTTTGTCATCATGCACTTTACGAGGGTTCATTGCTTATAAAAATCCCCACTAACATACATTTTTCACCACTGAAATAAATATTGAGAAATATTGACACATTATAAGTTACTGTACTAACAAACAATTAATAACAATGCACATATATAGTGCTCTCTCCCAATTTAAAAAAAATAGATTCTTTTTTTTTTTTTAAAATAGTTTGGCGGCACTTGCAACACAATTATAAGGTCATGTAAATGCCGAAGATTAGAGGTGTTACAAGAGAATAACAAACACAAAAAAGAAGGAGGAGAGATTAGGACGATATACGTTTGATATGAAAGAAGAAGCAAACCGCACCAGAGCACCCGCCAACCACCCACAAAACAAAGGTTCTGAGCGCTTTACAAATACAGGTAGCAACACACAAAGTGCTCTGATTAAAAGTCTCTTTTAATCCATAAACTAAAATGACTTCAGCTGACTTTTAAACAAAACTAAACAATTTGTTGACCTCTCTTGAATTACCAAGAAGTGTACGCTTTGGCAGTATGATGTGGTTAGTTTAGTCTTAGTAGAGGTTTTACTGTGCTCGCAACTGCATAAGGTCATATGAGCGCCAGAAGATTGGATGTGTTACAAGAGAGAACAAAAACATAAAAAAGAAGAAGGGGAGATAAGGACGATAGATGTTTGAAGGAAAGAAGGAGCAGACCACACCAGAGCACCCGCCAACCACCCACAGTTATGATGTGGACTCCTCCTCAAGGTCAACTGCAGTTGGGTATTACAGAGTAGTAGTTTACACAAAGTTGGCGCAACAATAGCTATACTTCCACAGGAACAGAGTTACAGATAAAAACAATGTGATTTTTTGGTTTTAGTTTAAGCATTTTATAGCACTTAAAACACAATCAGGTCACATAAGATGAGTTGTTACAGGTGAGAAACAAACACAAAAAAGGAGAGATAAGGATGGTAGAGACGCTTGAGGAAAGAAAGAGCAAACCACACCAGAGCACCCACCAACAAATGTGAAAAGTGAAAGAAAAGAAGAAGAAAAAGACCACACCAACAAGTCCAACAACCACCCGCTTCTGAGAACTTCCTACTGAACAACAGCTAAAGAACTCAACCCACCCCATGTAGGATTGGAGACGTAGACCACTTTAAATCCCAGGACATTGCCGAGAAAAGCCGCAGCCAGACGGAGGGCACCAGTTCCTCCAAGAGCCTGAAAACTCTCAGTCTGCAGAACGAAACAAAATTTAAAAAATATAAATTTAAAAGATAACATGGATAAAGACTTTGATCGATCTCTAGAAGGTGAAATTTACAGCAAATAATATATACACACACACGCACGTGTGCACACACACACACATACATACGAACACAAAAAATTGCAAAAAGTGTACACACCAGTAAAGAAAACAAATATGATGTTGCAACTGTACATGTCAAATTACATTCAAGTCAAGAACAAAAAGAAAAATAATTTTAAGACAGAGACATGCTACTTGCCCGATTCTCTGAGATGGCGGCATGGTTTGTACCCAGAAGAATTTTTGTGGCTGAGGTGCGAAAATCTGGCATTCCAGCAACTGGCAAATACTCGTGGTTAAGAGTCAAGTCTGCTGCCATTTGTGACTCAGCCTCTCTGACCACAGGTAGAACCCAAGGTTTGCCTTCATCAGTGCGGTATGCTGTAAAACAGGACACAAAATGCAATAAGTCAGATAATATCCTACACCTATGATTTTAATTTCCTATCAAGAGCACAAAAAAAAAAGTTTAGATAGTCCCTAAAAATACCCCTTTTCCAATTATTGCACATGATTCGTTTGCATGTATGTGTGCTTATATTATAGTCTAACCTGCACACATAGCGAAATCAGTGGGATGTGGAAATCTTTTCCTTTAATACGAATTTCACAATGTTGTGCGTGTTTTACACAAAAAAAGAAGCAACATGTATTCTGGCTCCAAGTCTAGCGTCCATCTCCAAAGACGACCGAGCCGGGTGGGAAATTCCTAAATTCGTTTCAAGTGCCTTTCCCAAGGACACAACGTTGGACTGAACTGAGGCTCGGACCCCTGAACTGTTACGTACTGACCAAAGCAGCATGTAACGACAAATAAAAAATTTAACCTCTCTAACAAAAAGACTTACGAAACCTTCCCTCGAGACGGAGGCTGTGGACTTTTTAGAAAGTTTGGGTACCCAAGGTAAAGAGAAGCACATCAACATTATTATTATATTTGTATAAGAAGGGTCCTTTAGTGCGAAAGAGCAAAGCAGACAGAAACAAATAGAAGAAGAAAAAGAAGCAATCCTTCTCTATTTGTTTCGCTCTATCCAACCACCCACAAAATGCCGTACAGGCAAACAAATATATGTGAAGCAGCGTGGTTAAATCAGGCGCTCGTCAAAATAATGTTATAAATTATGAAAGTCAGGAAATTGGTATTTCCCCGCAGGTTTGGGAATTTCTATCAAATTTTTGTATTTTGATCCAATACATTTCATACACGTTAAAGAGCACCTGTGTGGATTTTACTGAAAGCGTAGATTTAAAAGGCAGAAGAAATCTAAATTTTCAGTTTCCACGGACTCTCAAGCTCAAGAAATTACTCTTGAAACTTTGGCTGCCATTTAGCTGATTTTACGTCTGAAACTAGATGACCATACCTCCTTTTCAATCACACAAATATCTCGACTTCTTTTTAACATGAATATTATTTTCACCTAGCTGTTTGAAACAGTACATTCCTGGGGTCATCCAATCACAGGGCTTCCTACTGTAGCAAGTTTTGGTTTAACTCTTGAGCAAGGCAATAGGAAGATATAAAGTTCAAAAGTCGACATTTTCGTCCTACTTTTGACCGAACCGGTAATTTTACTCTAGTAGTTCAGTAAGGCTACCGGACTCGTAATCGTGAGGTTGCAGGGTCCGGGGTTTGAGCCGCGGACCCAACGTTGTGTCCTTGGGAAAAGCACTTTAAAAGAACGAAGTGGCTAGCCGTACTTATCTTAGGCCCTATTTACATTAGAAAACAGGAGGTTTAAAATACATGCACTGTCATTAAGGAACCTGGTTTTGTCTCAAATACAAATACTTTAGGTACTGCACATTAAAAATGTATA
>NW_004797500.1:1026821-1028159 GCF_000002075.1 Aplysia californica
GTACGGCTAGCCTCTTCCTTAAAAGAATTTTCCCCACTTCACCCAGGTGGGAATGGGTTATGGGTACCCGGCCATAGACAGCGAAAGATATTGTCATGGTAAGTTAGTGTTTTAGCACCTAAAATGGCCACACGTAGGCCTATGCTTCCCAGGAAGTTGCTGTGGTTAACATCTTAATAACTCCAATGCAAAGTTTTGAATATATATCAGTCGGGGATGCATGGCATAGGGCAGAGGCGCGACCATTGTTGCCCCCGGAATTAAAGGCGAGAAAGTAAACAATTGCTGCCACTACTCAGACTACTGTACTGTAAATCAAATAGGCCCTAGCCTAAAAGGCTTTAAGAATCGGGTTCCATAGAAAAGAATAGAAGCGGTTGAAGGCCTTAAATTTATCATAAAAATCTGATTAAACAATCAAGACAGTTGTGTCATTATCCAACATGAATTTAAAGAAAAGAAATTTGAAGGACAAACTGTAGTAATTTGGAAATTCAGGCTCACGGCCAGATCAAGTTATTCTAAGATCTAGCCTTGTTGACCTGTCTTATAATATCGAACAGGACTGTAGAGTAGACTCTAATTGAAGAGGGCGGGTGGGGGGGTTCTCCTTACCTCCGACTCCAAGGTTAACTTTATTTTCATTTGAGCACTCGTTGTACATCTTAGTAAGTTGAAACACCTGAATAGGTGGTGCCATCTCCACATTTTTAAAGACCGAATCAGCCATTATTGAGTTTCTGGTGTTGATCCGCGAAGAGCAGCTCCTTTGCAAACTGTACTCCTGATAAAGAAGTCACCACCGGTGCTCTCGGTCCAAGCTGAGCAACGAGTCAACGAGTTGATCTGTGCTGTAAGTGTAAGTGACCCAAGCGAGAGGGAAGGATTCCAAGGTAAGGCCAAAGGTGAATGTGAAGGTCATTCTCATATGCCAAATAGGACGTCATCCTTCACGGGTGAATTTTCCATTTTCCAATCCATCACATTCTGAAATCAACCGCCGCACTGTCTTGTCGAGCTCATTGCAGAAAGATAACCAGAAATAACCTCTGACGATTACTAAAGAAGTCAAATAGGCCTAGCCTAGTCCTAAAGCTACTAATAATAATACTATTAATAAATATAATGTATTGCGTCACAGTCTATTTCAGCAGGTTCGAAATCAAGGAGCAAAATGTTGGCCTTGGAGATGCACCTCGCCTCTCACCTCACTTTTGTTTGATATGACAACTGACAAGTCTGACGCAATCACTGTTCACACAAATTTGTAAAAAGTTTTACTTAAAGTGAAAGTGAGAGAGAGAGAGAGAGAGAGAGAGAGAGAGAGAGAGAGAGAGA
>NW_004797500.1:1030361-1057108 GCF_000002075.1 Aplysia californica
CTCCTCCTCCCCAACCACCCGCCCCACCTACCCCGCATTCTCGCGCAATGATGTACAAGTGGTCCGGTATTCTTCAATCTTCCCATAAATTTTAATGTAGCCCACACGCGCAGGCTATTGACAGCATGCATGATTTCGAGTTGGTGTAGGCTTACCACATTTTGTTAATCAAAAAGAAAATATGGTAATCAAACCAAGGCCCGAGCATATATATACACATGTTGATCTGAATATCTCGCAGGCCATATAATAATAATATGTTTATCGAAATAGGAATGTGACAAAAGTTACTCCCACAAGTAAAGGGTTAGCCTGTTTAAATTATTCGAGTGGGCCTGGGCATGGGCCTCTTTGGCCCAGGTATGTTGCAAGACCACTTTTTTCTTCCAAGAAAAAACAAAAACAAAACAGAAACTGTTTCTGAATTGGTTTCGATTCAATTTATTTCCGAAGATGGATTCTAATTTTTAGATATGATTTTGTTACTCTATTGGCAATTCTGCAAGGGAAACATTTTCTGGAAAAGAATGATTTCTAAATCCAGATCTCGACCCATATCTTGATCATGTAGGTCAAGAGAGAGCACCAAACCAAGTTCCGTTTGAAATCGAGGAACTGGATTCTATTCCTATCCAATCTGGCAGTCTCAGTGAATGTTGGTCATCGTCAAAGAAACATGGCGGCTTCCGTAGTATGAGAACCTCAGCTGTTTCCAGACAACGGGTTTCGCGTATATTTTACAGTTATCTTTTAGTATTATTATTGAACTTCCTCTCTTGTGTTTTAATCTTGAAGTCATGGTTCTAACGAATCAGAAGGCCTACGACATTTTGGGTCTCCCAGCAGGTAAATGGCTATTTCACATCTGGCTGAGACTGAGAGTAGAGTATGATGAATTTTATTTACAATGAATTGTCCCTCCTAGTCAGTTTTAGCCTTCTAGAATCTACCCACATTCTCCCACTCAAAAAACAAGACAAAATTTACGTCTAGAATCTAGATCTAGAATCTATTAAGGTTAACTTCTTTACTTTTTAAAAATATTTTTTACTCTTCACAGCCTGGAAGTATTGCAAGGGGGAGAAATTCCGGTGATCTTGTAGTTCCGTTTGTTAAAGTCCACGATCCATCTGTTTACATCCAGAGAAGAAATCCAGAAGTCTTGAAGACCAAATACTATTTGAATTAGGCTACACAAAGAGCAGGAATGCAACCTAACTGCAAAGAAAGTGGCTATTCTCACCCGCCGGAAGTTCTCGCAAGATCAACTCCTCCCCTCTTTTCTCTCTCTCTGTCTCTTTCTGAATACTGTCTGTCGGTGTGGACGATCAAATTGACCAAAACAAAGTTAAAAAATGATGTTAAAACACAAACGTAAATTAATTTGGTTGTCTACAAAGATGCTACGGCTATTTAACTTTTCGAATTGAGCCGAACTACGCGGGTCGCCATTTTGTTTTGCCCGGAAATTCTCGCGCTACTCCTCTCTCTCTTTCTCTCTCTCTCTCCACTGCCCAGACAAAATTGTACGCTTTTAGTAGGCTACAGTTGTAATGGAACGTTTGTTCACGGCACAGAATTCTACAATTTTTCTGTTATCACAGTGTAGAATTCTGTGGTTTAGGGTGAACGCAAAACTTGGTGAACGCGCACCGGGTGAGAATAGCCAACAAGACTCGCCTGCACTATTCTCACTCCGGGTGAGAATAGAGGTGGCCAACTGCAAAACATCAAATTAGGATAAAATTCTGGGGGGCATGCCCCCCTGAACCCCCCCTCCCCCACCTCTATATTTTTATTAGGTCAGGGGGGCAAGCCCCCCTGAAACCCCCTACTCTTGACTTTAACGAACGAAACTACAAAATCGCCGAAATTCCTCCTGACTCCACCATGGCCACCTCCTCACCTGGGTGAGAATAGTGCAGGCTAGTCTTTTGGTTATTCTCACCCGGTGTGCGTTCACCATTGTTATAGCCTAGATCTAATCTAGGCCAACCAATTTTGCTTTCACCCTAAACCACAGAATTCTACACTGTGATAACAGAAAAATTGTAGAATTCGGGTGCCGAATTCTGTGCTGTGAACAAACGTTCCATTACTACTGTTAGCCTACTAAAAGCGTACAATTTTGTCTGTGGACAGTGGAGAGAGAGAAAGAGAGAGAGAGAGAGGAGTAGCGCGAGAACTTCCGGGCAAAACAAAATGGCGACACGCGTAGTTCCGCTCGATTCGAAAAGTTAAATAGCCGTAGCATCTTTGTAGACGACCAAATTACTTTTTTGTGTTTTAATATCATTTTAAAACTTTGTTTTGGTCAATTTGATCGTCCACACCGATAGACAGTATTCAGAAAGAGATCGAGAGAGAAGAGGGGAGGAGTAGATCTTGCGAGAACTTCCGGGCAAAACAAAATGGCGATCCCGTAGTTCGGCTCGATTCGAAAAGTGAAATAGCCATAGCATCTTCTTTGTAGTCAATAAAATTAGCTTACTTTTGTGCTGTAACGTAATCTTTTCTTTGCCTTTATCCATTTGATAATCCACATCGATAGAAAGTATTCCGAACTTAGGAAAAACAGGTCTTGTTTCACACTGGGTGAAAATAGTCTACAGTGGCAAGTCTCACCCGGGGTGAGAGGTCGATCGTATTTCTATTCTCACCCCGGGTGAGAATAGCCACTTCCTGACTCCATATTCATATTCAGTGACACTATTATTCAGTATGGAAAATTCGAAGGAAATTGAAAGACATTTTGACTATTTAGTTTTCAGTCAGCGATTGTTGGTAAAACTCGAGACCCAACAGGAAACATTACAAGTGCTCTCTATCTAGAGTTAGATCAGAATTGCAACTGATTATGACATGATTTACCCCCCCCCCCCCAAACCACCACCACCACCACATTCCCCATGCTCCAGGCATAAATTTGGCACTTTGGCCACTAAAGTCACTAGATCTACTAGATCTAAAAATGGAAAGAAAATAGGCCTAATTATTCATCACCTGTCTTTATCCGAATTGCAATTTAATTTAGTAACATGTGACAGGAATAGAATCTAGAGTGATACAGTTAGAGGCTTTTAGACTAGCCTACAATAGGCTACACATGAAGCTACAGCGTGCACATAGCACACCTCAGTGTTTAGCCCGATGTATATCCGCCATCTATTTTTGTTGTCTTCCGGGACATCCCTCATGCTTTCCTCGCCATTTAACTAGATCTACCCGTATTAGCGCGCGATTGGCTACGTTTCTATGTTTCATCGCCGACTGCTTGGAGAGTAAGAACATATGCCGACACCAACATTTTTTAATCGGGCCACTGGAAGTGTGCTGTGTGTAGGCCTAGGCCTTGGCCTAGCAGCTGTGACGTCAGATGCACACAAGGCAGCTGGTGACCTTGATATACGACTTCGCCTCTCCAATTCTGACGTTTGTGTACGTGGAGGGGGGAGGGTGCGGGGATGCGGGCGGCGCTGATCGTGGTGTAAGACGCAAGACGCGAAGTCTATGACGTCACCTACTGGTGTCACTCCCAGTTCTCGTCACCCAGTACCGAGAAAGTGTCGACACTGGGTTTCGCTGGTACTGCCCGACACTACTGTGCACACGCTTGTGTGTGTGTGTGTGTGCGCGCACGCGTTTGTGTGTTTGTGTGTGTGTGTGTGTTCAACTTTGAGGAGAAGGTAAATTTTTGGAACGAGAATTGCTGAGAGTTTATAAAAGATAACACAAATTAATACCAAAAAAACCCCCCAGACTCGGCGAGATCTAGCCAACAGTTCCTGGCGAGGGAAACCCAACCGGAAGATGTCAAATATAGATCATGGAGGAAATACGTCATATATATCTATATTTGGGCCAATCTCTAAGTGAGAGTCTGATTTTACTAAAGTTGAAGAAACGTATAAATTTAAGACTTTTTGAAAGGCAGGCGGAATGAAAATGAAAGTTCTAAGGCTGTTTGATGCCACAGGAGGTGTATGGCCAAGAAGGAGAAGGTTTCGGGTGGCTTTTTCTCCAGCTAAAGAGCTCATTTTCCACAATGTCTTGACACTTGTAATTTTGGTTCACCAAGGTGCTATTTGAATTTAAACTGAAGGAACACCGAAACTTAATTTCAAAATCTAGCCTTCTAGACTAGCCGTACTTTGGTTAGGCCCTATTGACTGAAACCTGTTGAGTTGATTACACAGGTCTCGTTAATAGTAGTTATTCATGTTTAAAATACATATGCATGTCTGTTGAGTAAGGCACCTTTTGTTTTCGTCTCAAATACAAATACGTGGTATTGCAAACTAAAAAGTTATATAATTCAGTATTTTTTGCCGTTTGTCAGCCTAACCATCATTATTAAGCGTGGCTAGCCTAGCCGTCTAGCCGTCATTATTATGGCTGACCTCTTCTATTTTTAATTCATTGTCGTTTTGATTTTAGTGTAATTTAGCATTCTCTATTTTGAAATATACTGGACTGAACTGATCTGGTCTGGATAAGAGTCGAATTCTCATGGTGTTTTCTTTTAATTGAAGGTAGCTGTGTATGCAGATTTTTTTACAGTTTTAAGCAGTTGACTTTCCTACTACTGTCGATCAGAGAGAAACTTTTGACAAGTTTGGAGGGGCTCTTACGTTGAGGCTGATTATGCTAAAGTTCGGATTAATGAATATGTGCTTTCTTTCCTCAATAAGATCCTGTTTTGTTACCAGGGGCCCGGACGTTTATTTAGTCTTGATTCCTGCAACATATGTCTAAAGGGGTTCCTCTTTCTGTCTTGCACACGTTTGAATCGGGAAATACATTTGTCAGTTGATTCAGTCAAGAGGGTGAGAGCATTCCTTTAACAAAAAATCCTGCATTCGTTGTTTAGAAGCTGGAACAGTACTCAAAGTTGTGTCTTAAAAACATTTCTTTTAAAATTCAAACATCTTACCATCGAGGCTCAAGAGGCTAATTTAATGCAACTAACTTTATGAGAGAGGATTGGAATTTATTTCTAGTCTAACGTGCGATCTTTTTTATAATTATGGACACTGAAAACATTTTTTTTTCAGTGGAACTTGACTTCACATTGTAAAGTGTGTTGCTTTTTGCTATGTTTATAATTTATAGATTGTTCGAAGTGTAATTCATTATAGTGAAGGAAATTCTTCCTGTGTGTTTTGTTTTAATAGCATATTTCCTTCTATTTTTCAGGTGCTGATTTGAATTCTGTGTTGCTGAAGTATAAGAAGCTGGCTTGTAAATGGCATCCGGAAAATGAGAGTGAAAAACACTCCTCAGAATCCCTCAAGGTGAATTCTTTTTTTTGACGATTTGTGAATGAAGTGAATCAAAACCTCTTAATCTGAAAATTTAGTGTATACATTACAGTTTTTATATCATTTTTATGACTGCAGAAATATATTTTACAGTTTAGTAAGGTCAAGATGCCTTTATAGTTTATAAAAAATCTGATTGAAAAAAATAATGTGGGACAAATTTGTATATATTTGTTAACATTTTCCACCCTCGCAGCGTGCAGCGCGCACCACTTATCCCCACGGACCAGATACAGGTGCGGTACACGCTATATCACACTGGCGCTGATCGGCGTCCCGTGGGGAAAAGGGACTTCTTCTTACCTTCGCCAATGGGCGTCCCGTGGGGGCAAAGTGTTAAGCTTATCTTATTTTATATGATGAAGTAATAAAATGTCACCATTTACTGTGTGAGATTGAACTCTTTTAAACCCCATCGGACTCTGGTCTGATACTAGTGACAAGTGTTTCGTTTTATTTAGTGCTATTTTTCGGAACTATTCCCGAACTAAGTTTATATATATAAGTAATGACTAAGCCGTTGTTTCCACCGTTTACAAGTTGGAGGCAAGCTTTAGGGGTTATAATGAAATGTAGTGCACCAGGTTTAGGTGACTGTAGAAAGAACTCTGGAAAACGGTGGAAAAACCTCAGGGTTTTAAAGAGTTAAATTGTCAATTGTGCTTTAAAAGTCAGATTGGACTGATAAGGCTTTGATGGTGTGTGTGTGGGAGAGGGTGGGGGGGAGGGTAAACTACTTGAATCTGGAACCTTTTTCCATTGTATTTTAATGGATCCTTAAACACTCATGCTTGTGTGGATGTTAACATTCTCAAAGAGTGATAGAAATTGGTTAAAAAAATTCTGTGACTCTGTATTTTCAGTATATATAACTGAATTTGACATCAGACTCTTACAACTGTGAAGGATGTTTAGCTCCTTATCTCTGGCAAGCTTCTCTTAGCGGCTTGTTGTGAGAATCGCTGTGATCGTGAGCTGCTGGCAGGGGCTCAAGCACATACATTCCTTTACGATGACTTCAATGTCAAATTACTTTACGGCACGGAATTTGCCGAAAACAGATCTCTTTTACCAGGAGTTCATTCATTAGATGAAGAACTATCAAAATAGGTTCACTTGTTTTGATTTAATGACCCGTTTAGTGACTTTTTTGTTAATTTTAGATTTAGTACCAAAAAAGAGCTCCGGCGTAGTGGGTTTACCTCCATCAGAGAATAAATGTTAAATTTGAATTGAACATTACTCCTTGATATAGGCTCGTTTCACATTGAAAGTTGATGTTCTTTTCTGCTCGGCATTTCTGTTAGCTCTGTATTGTCCTTTTAAAAAGAATTAGTTCCTAAGTGTGTGAATTTATAAATTTAAAAGCTTTTTTTGCTTGTTCATTCCTTTCCTAAAGAAATTCAAGCAAGTCACAATGGCCTATAAAAGGTTGACAACAAAAGATTTCAAGCAAGATTTATCCCTGGTAAGATTTGACTTTATTTATTTTTTCTTTTGTGTATAACTTTTAAAATTAACAAGTATAATTATTCATTATTTAATAGTACATGCCATATTAAAGAGGTTATTATATTTTCAATTGTTTTTAATCCTATCCCTTTAACCAAATTTGTCATTTTAAAAATCCCATCTGAAATGGTCTTTAAAAACATCTCATGTCTTATGTATTACTTATCTGATCCTGTAAAAGTTAAACACACTCTTACATTAAAAGCCCAAAGATGTTACAAAATGCACTTCGATCGTGCTTGGTATACAAGCAATCCAGAAACTATTAATATTTTTGGAGTCTCAGTTTTCACAGTTTGTTTGTTGATTACCTATCTTTTAACAAAGTGAAGATTTAGTAAGAGATTTATGGATTTTACTTGTAATTATAATATATATGGCTCTTTTCGTCTATGCAGACGGTCAATTTAGTTTACGATGGTCTTTAAGGTTGTCTTCTTGCAGCTTCTTTCATGGCTAATTCTTCCTATGTTTGAAGCGCAGATTCTGTTGCAGTGCTTGCATGTCAGTGATGTGGATCGGAGCTCTGTACTTCCGCTGTTTTCCTTTCGTCGTTGGTGCTTCTCAGGCTGGTTGTTTCTAAGGCTGCTCTCTAGCATTATAGTTCTTTCCTTTATCATTTTCCTCCATGTTTTCCTGTCCCCAGCTATTTCTTCCCAGATGCCAACGTCTACTCCAAGCTTAGATAAGCTGTATTACTTGTAATACACGACAGTGAAATGAACGCTGTTGCAAATGCCAATTATTGAAAGAATGAAGTTTATAATATTTGTTCTTTTCTTGTTTTATTTTGCAGACAGACTGCTTATCCATGTTCAGAGATGTTGTTTCCTTCAGAAATGGTATGTTTTAGTAGTCACAGTTTTCTTAATTGCTGTTTTATGGTATGCCTCATGACAAAAATGGTTAAGTTTATCAGATTGATTACAAATGGTAAGTACATCATTGTAATCTTATGACGAACGTGTCAGTTGTGGCATCAGTGGGCTTGTGGTTAGGCTGTCGAACTCACTACCGTAAGTTCGTGGGTTCGAATCCCTCCAGGGGCCCAATGTTGTGTCCTTAAGAAAAGCGCTTTACATGAATTTTCCTCACTTCACCCAGATGGGAATGGGCACCCTATTATAGACAGCAAAAGATCTTGTCAGTTTGTTAGTGTTGGAGTGTTTAATCAGCTGCTTTCACTGTATGCTTCCCGAGAAGCCGAAAATGTCTACAAATGTTCTATAGGGGTAATAATAATATAGCGTTAAGCGCGTAGAGCTTGCTGTCGAGCAGGAATATAATGCGCTACACAAGTGCTTTTTAAAAATTATTATCAATATTATAACGTATATGCTTGTCTCCCAACTCACTAGTGTTACTGCTTCCTATGGTCCCTTCATTCCAGCATTCTCCTATTTCTTCACCAGTGACCAACGGGTCCAAGTATGCCTCCTCAGACTCCAGTGATGAGAACAACTCGGAGGAGGAGTGCTCTTCCGACTCTGACGACAACTCCCCAGTCAACAACAAAGCCAGAGACAAAGGTACTGGAGACCAGGTTTTTTTTCCATCTCCATTTTAAAAGAAATCTACAGTTCAGCTCGTTCACGAGATGACAAAAGGGACTCTTCTGCATTGGAATACATGGCATTGGGCGATTCAAATTGTGAATTCAAAATTTTCTCCAAAAAAGAAATGATAAAAAAACAACAAACCAGAGCTCATGGAAATATTGCAGTGTTCAGTATGGGATTTGGGGGGGGGGGGGGCTGCTGGCTTGATAAGTATGAGGTTACTTTTCCTGGGGGGAGGGGCGCAAAGAAGAAGGGTTACTTTTCCTGGGGGGAGGGGGAGGGGTGGGGTGGGGGGTTGTTCTTTCAAGTTAAAAGAAAGAAAGAAAGACACTTAAGCACAAAAGTTTATTTGGTGGTGTAAAGAAAGTGTCAGAAACGCCAGAGGCATCCTTAAAGTGTAGGACCTACAGATGTAGTTGGAGATTCCCTTAATTTGTGAGGAGTTTGAGTGTTTTCATTCTAACTTGAAAGATTCCTTTTCTGAACTAGGATCTTTTCCTTCCAATTTAAAAGATCTTTTTCCTGAACCTACCTAGAGTCAATCGGGCTTAAATGACTTTTGCCATCCACTACAGCCCAGATAATGTTATTGCTCGGTTTCCAAGCTTAGAATGAATAGTTTCCTTAGTTAAATACTGCATACTATGTAACTTCTTTGGGCTTTCCGAATTCTTTAATGTCTGCACCATTTTCTTAAAGTGGATTCAGTTTGTAAATTTTCTGTTGTTTGGAGAATGTCCTTGACTTTGTCTAAGAAGCAGAGGTATTTGTATATCCTGTTTTTTTCTAAAAACGAAATCTGAAATCTCCCCAATAGGGAATATGAAATTGTTGAAGATAACACCACTCGAACCTGCTCAAACAACCGCATGTCCAAGACAATCACCTGCACAAACGGCTTCTTCCAACTCCCCTCCTTGCATTTTTTTCTCTATATGTGAGGCAGCGTGGTGGAATCAGGCTCTCGTCAATTTTTGGGCATGTAGAGATATTGGGATCACCTTAAAGCTTATTCACTTGTCTTTATGTGGGTGAAAAAAATATCCCTTTATCTTGAATACAAGTCGAGATATTTGCGAATGAAGGAGGTGGGGTCACCTGTTTTCAGAGGTAGAATTAGTGAGAAAATGGCCGCCAGAGATTAGTTATTTCCTTAGCTTCAAGAGTGCGTGGTAGCTGAAAATTTACATTTTTTGTGCCTTTAATCAACCCTTTTCAGAAAAAGCCATACAGAAATGAGTTCTTTAATGGGCATGAAAGGTGTGGAGCTTAAAAACAAAAATTTGAAAAAAATTCACGAACATGTGGAAAAATGCAAGTTTCTTTACTTTGATTATTTTGACGAGAGCCTGATTCCACCACGCTGCCTCACATATAATAATGACACTGTCCAAGATGTCTGCCTGTCTAAGACAACCACTTTTGTCTTACACAATGGGTGGCCCCCGTAAACAATTCTCATTGAAGTTCATTTGATCTCTCAAGGTGATTACGGATTTGAAATGGAAAAAAAAAATTCTTCCTGATTTTCTTGTTTTTGTCGCAGTTGTTACTTTATGCTTATCTTTTTTGGGATTCTGCAGATTACAGTTCGTCACAGGCAAACTCAGTGGTAAGTGAAGACCCACTTTTAGACGATAGAAATTTAAACAATGGATTTATTGTTCATGTTGATAACCCTTCTTTTGTGCTCTTCAAGAACTCTATAAATGTATAAATGTATAAATGTATAAATGGCACTGTGGAAGGCTCACTTCTCAATCTCCTGTAAGATTACTGTTAGTCCTAATTCCGTCTTGTGTGGATATTGAAACATTTCTATTTTTTACACACTGCATATTTTAGACAATAATTTCTAGAATCCTCCCCCCCCCACCCTCCCATCTACCACCAACACTCTTTACCCCTGTCCCCCATCCAAACTTAGGAAAAGGGGGGGGTGGGGGGGTGGGGTTGTTTATGGACCTCATTGGTTTCATCAGGAGGTTATTTATTGGGAAGCTTTTTCTGGATTTTTTCCTTAAGTTAACTTGTAAAATAATGCTGTATGTATTTGTTTCTTTAGTGAATTCACGATGTTGTCTTGAAAACAGTGTGCTAAATCTGAATTATTTTGCTGTTTTCTCTCAGTCTATACCAAATTCAGATATAACAGAAGAGGAGAGAGAAAGGCGTCGAGCTGAGAAGAGAAGAGCCAAGAAAAAGGTATTTCATTTTGATGCAAATGTTTTTGAACCATAAGAATGCACTTTCTTACCTCTTTGAGCCCTCCCTTGCCATCTGTACACCAGTGAGCGAGACCCCCATCCCCAACCCGGCTCGCCTGAGATAAAACACATTCGGAAAACAGCTTTTACTACACGAGGCGTTACTGATTATTTTGAAGAACTTTCTGAATTAGATGCTATTAACGACAAAGGCTACCCTTAGAGGGATTCGGAATATGATTCTGACAATCATATGAATGTTAATGATATACTGCTCAGGAGCTCAGGCAGAGGGGCATGGTAGCCTCAGGAGGTCAGGGGCCAAAGGGTTAATGTTGAACTACACTTAAAGCATTCACTTGGTATCCCTCTAGGCTGTTCACTGGTGGATATGACATCCGTTAATATTGGTACAAGACTGTTGTCTGCTGTCTTTTTTATTTACTTTTATGCTAATTTTGAGAATTTTTTTTTGGGGGGGGAGGGGAGGGGGGATAGGGGCTTCTGTACTGTAAGTGGTGAAGACTAGTAGCTTGTCTCTCTCTTGCCCTTTTCAACTCCCAGTGGAGCACAGGCCGTCAACAGCACTACTCCAGCGAAGCCTGTCCTGAGCATCCTTTTCTATCTGTTTCCATGATGTCCCCGCTTTTTCAATTTCCGCTTGTACCGCTCGTCTCCATGTCATCTTTGGTCTTCCCTTCTTATGCTTTCCTTGTAGGTTCCACTTGTGGCATAGGTAATCTAGTTGTTAGGCTTGTAATAGTTTGTGGGTTCAGGGGTCCAAGGCTCATCTAACACAAATAATGCCGTTTGGGTCGCCTTTATTAGTGATAGACCTTAGATTCCGAGGTTCTGTCTCTTAAATAACCTTTCAGTGTTGCAAGGGGCATTAAACCCTTTTTTTTTTTTTCTAGTGGCTTGCCTTCTTGAGGTCTTGATAGTTTGCCTTCTTGAGGTCTTGATAGTTTGCCTTCTTGAGGTCTTGACAGTTTGCCTTCTTGAGGTCTTGACAGTTTGCCTTCTTGAGGTCTTGATAGTTTGCCTTCTTGAGGTCTTGATAGTTTGCCTTCTTGAGGTCTTGATAGTTTGCCTTCTTGAGGTCTTGATAGTTTGCCTTCTTGAGGTCTTGACAGTTTGCCTTCTTGAGGTCTTGATAGTTTGCCTTCTTGAGGTCTTGACAGTTTGCCTTCTTGAGGTCTTGATAGTTTGCCTTCTTGAGGTCTTGACAGTTTGCCTTCTTGAGGTCTTGACAGTTTGCCTTCTTGAGGTCTTGATAGTTTGCCTTCTTGAGGTCTTGACAGTTATTGATTTTCAAAATCGAGTGAATGTGAAAATATATTTTTCTTACTGAATGTGGGTTTTTTTCAAAATTAAGTGAATGTGAAAAGTTATTTTTCTTACTGAATGTGTGTTTTTTTCCCCCTATTTTTATTTCATTTAACAGCGACAAAGAGAAAGAAAACGTTTGGAGAAAGAACAAAAATCCGTGAGTAAACACTTTACATGACAATTTTCTGAGTGAATTAAAGAGCTGTATCTATTTTATTTTTTTTTGCTTTTGGATTGAAGCTTTTTTTTAGTACTATTTTTGTTGGCAAATGGCCTATCTTTATTCTGTGTTCGAGAATACACAAAATGTTTTGTTGTTTTTGTGCACTTGATTTTGAGAAAAAGATTGTGAAAAATCTGTTCGAGGAATGTTTTTGTGACTGTTCTTTGTCTTCATGTTTCAGTGATGTCACAAACCTTAATCAAAATGCACCTGTCAACTCATGACATATTTTTCGTACGGGTGAAATGACTCTTACTCTTACGATAGGTTGGGAACTTGGACAGAAATCAGATTGATCTTTGTGGGTGGTTGGCGGGTGTGCTCTGGTGTTGTTTGCTCCCTCTTTCTTGTCAAACATCTATTGTTCGTCTGTAACCTCCTCCTTTTTTTATGTTTGTTATTCTTTTGTAACACCCCTAATCTTTGGCACTTATATGACCTTATTGTGTTGCAAGTGCCGTAAAACTCTCAACAAAAACTGAAGAATGATCTTTGTCCTCCAAAGTAATCCATGGTTACAGTATCCTCCTTTACAAAATCATCTTACTTCAGGTATATTGCACATTTTCAAAACTGTTTTATTACTTGTGTCTTTTTTCTTTTCACAACTTTTGTCTTTTTTTCTCTTTTAAAGAACTCTTCAAATAAAAAAGATGGCAGATCAACGTACGGTGATGACAAGTCTATATTACACGAGTAAGTACATGTTGTTTAAAATGTTTGTGAAGAGAAAATGCTCAGAATCTTATGATAAATTATTTTGGTAGGTTTAAGTGAAGGGTATAGATTGTGAAGCACATAGAGCTTGCTGTTGAGCAGGGATTTGCGCTATACAAAAGCTATTAAATTATTAACGCTTTGCCGTCACATCTCGCCGTGGATTTTCCCCAAAATGCCTTTGCCTTTGATGGCAAGGGTTTTTACTATATGAGCTTTGTGATGGCAAAGTGTTCAGGGTGGATTTTGATAAACTGAAAATAAAAGTTTATATTTGATAGCACTCGTATCATTCTTATTCATCCTTCACCTCAAAAAAGTAACCTACTGTATTTGTGTCTATGCTGTCTGGACTTCTATATGTTGACGTTTTATTTGTGTAAACAGAGCAGGGATTGACATTTCCTGTAAATTTATGGAAATCCATAATTCTGATTTGCTCCGTCATTTTCCGTAAGTGTACTTTCAATGGTGAGTCGTTCTACTATGTGTACTAATCTACAATTGAATAAGTGTATTTTTCCAAATCTGTAGAGCCCGCGAAATATTTAGTAAATTTTGGACTGATCAGTTTCCATCCTTAACCCCCCGGGGCAGTGCCACTGACTGAAGTGTCTTTAGGCCATTCCCAAAGGGGGGACATTTCTCGTTCAAGCATAGTTGAATTGTAAATGGGCTGACTCATGTCACGCTCATAACTGTGCCTGATCTACAACAGGGAACTGCTGTTTTTTCTTTCCTGATCCTTACTATTGTCATTTTCCTCTACTTCTTTTGTATGTTTGTCACTCTCTTGTGACCTGCTACTTACGGGGTGCCTTGATAGTTGAAGCAGACCTTGTGCTGTTGAAGCTAGAGAGGTGAGCAGTCTAAGTCTGATTCCCTGTAAAGACTTCTCGGTTGACACCCACCCCTTGGCACTCATATGACCTTATGCGGTTGCGAGCGCCGTAAAACCCTCTTCTATTAAAAAAAATAAATATATATATATATATATACATTCCTGAACAGAGGTGTTTGTAAGACTCTAGCAGAGTGTTCAGAAGCTGAAACAAAAAGCGTGGGTGGCAGTTTGATTCTGAGCAATTCTTTGCCCTAATAAAGTTTATTGAAGTTGTGGAATGTGAGACTGCGTGGTGGAATCAGGCTCTCGTCAAAATAATCAAAGTGAAGAAACTTGTATTTTTTTGCAGGTTTGTGAATTCTTATCAAATTTTTGTTTTTTGGCTTAACACCTTTCATGCCCGTTAAAGAACTCGTTTAGGTGTGGATTTTTCTGAAAAACGCTGATTAAAGGTACAATAAATGTAAGCTTTCAGTTGCCAAGGACTCTTAAGCTAAGGAAATAACTAATCTTTGGCGGCTATTTTCTCACTAATTTTACCTCTGAAAACAGGTGACCCCACCTCATTCATTCGCAAATATCTCGCCTTGTATTCAAGATAAATGGATATTTTTTTCATTCAAATAAAGACAAATCAACAAGCTTTAAGATGGTACCAATAACTCTACATGCCCAAAAAATTGACGAGAGCCTGATTCCACCACGCTGTCTCACAAATAGTTACAGGATGCTTGTGATTTTGCAGTAGTTATTGTTTCCTGCTGGGCAAAGATCTGAACCCTAGACTTTGTTTGAGAGGGGAAAGGGGATGTTATGCATTGTGCTTTTCCAGATGTTGTAGTGTTCATGCTGTGAGGGGGGAGAGAGAATGATTAAGTGTACTTTTTTTTTTTTTTTTTAAATTTGTTAGGGCAATGCAAGTTGTATCAATTCTATTGAAAAGTGTGTGAAGTCACTTTCTCTGTCGGTATTACGATCTTTGACTGATAAGAATAGTACGATTTACTGTCTTGAGCCTGCTTTTAGTGTTTACTATTGACTCGGGAGGTTCATGATGATTCAGTACTTTCATATTTACTGTTGTGGTTTATGTTCGATGTTTTTGCTTTTAATTTGCCGACTGTCGAGTTTTATCATTGAGTTTTATCATTGGCTGAGGGCTAGAGGTGAATATGTACTCTTTCTTTGTTTTCAGAAAAACGGATTTTTAAGGACAGTTGTAATAGGCGATTTTTGGACATAAACACATCAGGAATTGAGATTGGGGGAAACTACAGAACCGATTGGTTTGATATTTACAGACATGGTGCAATGTCGTTTGAATGCTTCAATTGTATTAATTTTGCCATTTTGGCCACAATGGGCATGGTCCCTTTTTGGTGGTCTTTCAATGTTCCTCACCACAAGCTAAACTCAGCATGTTTATCTTTACTTGCAGGGATTCAAATTCCGGTGATGACACAGTGAGTTTCCTTTTTTTCATAATCAGTGTTATTTCTTTCTAAACTAGCGGTTCTTAACCAGCAAGTCTCTCTCACACATATTTGCCCACCGGTATGATGTAAAAAACATAGGTGAGGCAGCGTGGTGGAATCAGGCTCTCGTCAAAATAATAAAAGTGAAGAAACTTGCATTTTTCCACAGGTTTGTGAATTTTTTTCAAATTTTTGTTTTTTGACTCAGCACCTTTCATGCCCATTAAAGAACTCATGTCTGTATGCATTTTTCTGAAAAAAGTTGATTAAAGGCACAAAAAATGTAAATTTTCAGTTACCACGGGCTCTTAAGCTAAGGATATAATTAATCTTTGGCGGCCATTTTCTCACTAATCTTATCTCTGAAAACAGGTTACCCCCACCACCTTCATTCGCAAATATCTCGACTTGTATTCAAGAGAAGTGAATATTTTTTTCACCCAAGTAAAGACAAATGAACAAGCTTTAATATGATACCATAACGAATGCCCAAAAATTGATGAGATCCTGATTCCACCACGCTGCCTCACATATTTAGTGTGTTTGTGAAGGTCTGAATACGAAAGTTCATTTTTGTATAGAAAAATATTTTTCTCTATTTTCAGTATGGGTCCTCACAGACTTGCGGTTTCTAAAAAAAAATTATGAATTTTCAAGACCTGACTTGTGAGCAAAGATGAAAACGAAGCCTATTTATAGTGGGTTGTTCACGGGTGCTCTGTTGTGATTTGTGCCTTCTTTCATATCAAACGTGGGTGGTTGGCGGGTGCTCTGGTGTGGTTTGCTCCTTCTTTCCTATCAAACATCTATCGTCCTTATCTCCCCTCCTTCTTTTTTATGTTTGTTACTCTCTTGTAACACATATAATCTTCTGGCGCTCTTATGACCTTATGCAGTTGCGAGCACGGTAAAACCTCTACTAAAACTAAAACTAAAACTTTCTTATCAAACAACCATTGCCTTAGTTTTACCGCCTCTTTTCTGTGAATTTTACTCTCTTTTAACACTTTTAAATCTGAAGCACTTATAATTACCCTCTAATCTTTTAATCTTTAGCACTTATAATTACCCACTAATCTTTTAAATCTCTAGCACTTATAATTACCCACTAATCTTTTAAATCTTTAGCACTTATAATTACCTCTATGTGTGGCAAGTGCTCTTACTAAAAGTAATCTGAGGGGCATTGTCATTTTATGATGTCTGATAGACATCTTTGGTAGCTGGGGGAAAGTACATATTTTTGTTGGAATTAGTAATGTATTGTTTTGTTCTATTTCAAACCTTTTGGTTTTTGTTTGTTTTTTTCCCTTCCAGGTATTTGATCCCACATCAGCATTTTTCACTAAGGTTGTCAGTAAAAAGAAGAAAAACGGGCACGTCCCGGATCATTCCCACAATCACAAAGGCCATGAAAAAGATGACGAGGTAAGAACTTTGTTTCGTAGTATGGTGTCGAAGTGGTAGCTTTTGCCTCACCCTTAAAGGAAAAAAATAAATCACAGAAACTGCTGTACAGAAAAGTGGGAAGACATGGGATAACATCAAGTGGCTAGCTAGCACAAGGTTAGAAGAAGGTGGAAAGAGTTTGTTGGTGGCCTGTACCCTGGTGTGGGGTGAGAAAGGCAATGATGATGATGATGAAGGAAAAATCTGGCTGACCTCGACTTAAGCGGAACACAAAGAGAACGCTTACTTGCGATAAAAGCGAGCGAGTTGGGACATGCGCGTGAAATGTTACTCAAAAGTTGCTTGTTGCGCACAAAAAGCACGCTCGCTTTATGGCGCCTGAGATTTCAAGCGACGCTTGAAAAGCCGTAAAGAATCAAAAGTTTGTTCTTTCTCGCTTTCCAGCGTGTACTTGGTGCCGCCCCCCCATTGTTGTCTGACTGTCTGGTCATGACTTGGGTGGTTCAGAATGTATTTTCTCTCAGTCTCAGTGACAAAGGCACCAAAATGGATGTCTAGTCTTTGGTATCAGCCGTGTTTAAAAACCTGCAATTTGGTACGAGAGAAGGAAAAACCACCCAGATATACTTGAATGTCTCTTGGCTCATTCTCAGGTAGGACTGAAAACGAGAAGGGCTTCTTTTAAGTAAAGGAAACAAATGGTGATATTCACCTTCCACTCTTCTCCTTTTATTTATCTGATGAAACCCCCTTCTTTTGCGTTTTCCTAGGATAATTTTTGGCAAAACACTGTCTAGCAACAACAGTTTGTCTTCACTCGAATCCGCCATGGCGCCAAATGCCCAAGTTCTTACCAGTTCACAAGCGCGATTTGCAATCTTTCTCTGTGTATACCTCAATGACAAGCAAACGCTTTCTTCACAAGCGCTCCCGCTCGCTTTTATCGCGAGCAAGCGTTCTCTTTGTGCGTTCCTTTAGTCTGAAGAATCGGATATGGCTGTGGCAAATTGGGTTGGTCACTGCTGCATACTGTAGGACAGGGGGGGGGCTCTCGTGGCCTAGAGGTTAAGGTGTTGACCTCTCATTCAAAGGTCCCGGGTTTGAATCCGGGCTTCTACCGAAAAATTTTGTTTTCTAAAATTGTCTCGTTTCACCTCTTTTCCTGCTGTCTGACCATGTTCTGTCGTCTGCTTTTGTCTCTACTTTCTGCTCATACCCCCTCACCTCTTTGTCCCCTTCCTCTGGGCTCCTGACTCTTTCTGCAGCCTTTCTACGCTACTCACTGGCTCCTTCTTACTTCTGTCTTTCTGCCACACCACTGATCTTCTGGCAGGGAAGATCTACACCTAGCCTTCTCGGACTAGGGCAAAATATCTCGAAGGGCGCGTGTGCAAGTTTCGCACGTTTAAGATCCCTTGAGGGTCTAAAATCGATAAGAGTAGGCTTCGGCCGCCACCTGAGCAAAAATTCAAAATTTCCTACCAACTGAAAAAGTTGAATGTGTCCCGCGCTCTCATATGATCTTATGCAGTTGCGAGCGCCGTAAAACACTTACCACCCCCCCACCCCCCCAAAAAACCTGTAGGACAAGTGTCAACATTGTGGTTGATACATATTATGTCATTTTTTTTTTTTTTCAAATTTTGTTTAATATTTCTGGACGTATGTGCTATTACAAGGTCTGATTAGTTTGATATTAATGAAAAATCCACTTTAATGGCTGCCTGTCCAAGGCAATCACCTGTACAATTTGCCACTTCCCACTCCCCCCCCCCTCCCCCCTTGCGTTTCAAAAATATTATTATGACATTGTCCGAGAAGTCCACCTGATTAAAATAACTACGTTTTTTCCTCGACAATGGGTTGTCTTCGTAGACAATTTTGACTACTCCTTTTGGGAACCTGATTCCTCTTCCTATTAAATTATAAAGATTTTTGTTTTTTTCTGAACTTGGAAGGGAAAAAAGGATGTATTTGATAAGTTGGCCCAAATCTTTTATTTTTTACTTACAGGTTGAAGATATAGTAGATCCCAGAGTACTCAGAAGTAGACAACTTGCCGGTAAGTTTAATTGTTTCAGGTTTGAAAGGGTATTTAAAAAAAAATCATTCATGCCATCATCAATACGAGCTATTCAGTCGTTGTCAGAACGACATTATTTTGTATGTCCATCCAGTGACTATTTTTGTGTGTTTGTCTGTGTATGTAGGTGTGTTTGTGTGCGTGTATGTGTTTGTAGTTGCGTATGTGTGGGTTCGTGAATGTGTGGTTGTGTGTGCGCGTACTCGTGTGTGTGTCTGTTGATGAGTGTCTGTGCATGTATGTTTTTACCCTGCTACAGCAAATCCCTTTCAATGTAGATCAATAAATTGTTATCTTATCTTAGTTTTGTAGCAGATCGTCCAGTCTCTTCATCGTTGTCTTTCTGACTTGTTCCATTAATTTCTATTCTGCAACATTGTGTGGGTGGTAGGCGGGTGCTCTGGTGTGATTTGCTTCTTCTTCCCTATATCCAACATCTATTGTCCTTATCTCTCCTCCTTCTTTTTTGTGTTTGTTACTCTCTTGTGATACCCCGAATCTTTGGCACTCAATGTGAGCTTTTTGTGTTGCAAGTGCCAAAGTTCAGTTCCTCTGTTGTTCCATAAAGCTTTTTCTATAGTCTTCACGTCATTTAATGACCTCAAGTGTAATGCAGTTGAGAAGATGCAATAATTATTGTTGTTCTTTTTCTTCGTTCAGACAAATAAATTTTGTTCTATTGCAGTCCGTGGCAATGAAATGGCTCAAGTTGATCAATATACAGCTGCAATACAATTATTTACAGAAGCCATCAGTCTTGACCCAGTAGATTTTAGGTAAGATGTGCTCCGGAATGTCTTCGGAAACTTGTTAGATCCTAGCAACAAAAAAAAAAAGGTCGATCTTGTTGGGGCATTGCCCTAGCAGCGTTTGTGTTTGCTCTGTGTACATTGCTGTTTGTGTTAAAAAAATTTATTGAAAAAAAAAGTGAAGATGTTTTTACTACGCCCTCGTCGAAACAATTTAGATCATTCAGGAGGCATGCTTAAGAACCTGCCTATCAGGGCCAACCCAGGCTGAGAAGGACGTAAAATCTCAGCTTGAAGGAGGAGATTGACAGGAAAATGCAGTTGCGGTGTGGCCATTCGTTTTTGTACTGCTAATGTTAGACGTGACTGAAATTGTTTCTTTAACATTTTTAACATTTGATTTAACTGTTCATCTTAAAATCCCACAAATAAAGTTGTCCATTGTAGACATACATACAGGTAAAAAAAGTATACTAATGAATAACCCTATTATGCATTTTTCGATATCAAATTTTATGATTTGTCAAAACGTGAAGGGAAAGTAACTTTTGACGGAACACTGCGACAGAATCTATACATGTCATTTACTTGTTGGGACTCTTTTTTATTTCTTTCTTTTTCTTTCTTTCAGGTTCTTTGGAAACAGATCTTATTGTTATGACAGAACAAAACAGTACGATAAGTAAGTTCTCACCTCTTCTCTTTGCTTCTCATGTGCTTTTTTTTTGGCTCAGAATATTGGAGGTTTATGCGTGTAGTTATCTGTAGGTTTTGTTTGTGTCTTATTAGTTTGTCGTCAAGTAATGTCAGTGTTTTTAATGATAATTTAACCCCCCGGGGCAGTGCCACTGACTGTAGTGTCTTTAGGCCATTCCCAAAGGGGGGACATTTCTCGTTCAAGCACAGTAGAATTGTAAATGGGCTGATTCATCATGTCACGCTCATAACTGTGCCTGATCTGCAACAGGGAACTGCTGCTTTTTTTTTCCTATTCCCTACTATTGTCATTTTCCTCTATTTCTTTTGTATGTTTGTCACTCTTGTGATCTGCTATTTCCGGGGTGCCTTGATGGTGGAAGCAGACTTTGTGCTGTTGAAGCTAGAGAGGTGAGCAGAGTAAGTCTGATTCCCTGTAAAGACTTCTCTGTTGACACCCCCCTTTGCGCTCATATGACCTTATGCAGTTGCGAGCACCGTAAACCCTCTACTATAAAAAAAATATTTTTTTTTAATGATAATTTATAAATTAGTTTGGATCAGACTTAAAGTTTGGACTGGCTTCCCCAATCAGATTAAATTGCTTTTTCTACAGTGCCCATGAAAAGTTTCAGTTATTTTTATAGCTTTTGGCTAAAAAAAATGGTTTCCTTTGCCTCTACTACAGAAATCTGATTACTGTATTGTTTCCTTTGCATGTACAGAACTATGACATTTTCTTATGTGAGTAACCTACTGATAAATTTGTGTTTTTGATTGGTATTTGTGACGTGTGCTGACAAAATGAGTTGCTTCTCGGATTTCACCTTTATGGAAATTGATACATCAACTTGATAGGTGAAGTTTGTACAATTTGTGAGCATGGAATAGTAAAAGACACAGTAAACTTGAACAAAATGGCATCAATTGAAAATCTGTAATTCTGACCGCAGTGTTGATTTTCAGCCGATATCTCCATTCTGGGATCGTGAGAAGTAACTCATTTTGTCAGCACATCTCACATTTGATTTTGAGCCCAGTAAATTAAGTCTAGTGTGTTGATTTAACTGTCTTTGTTAGGCGACACTCAAATTGATCTATTATAAAGATTTCATTTGTAAACTTGTGTTTTTCATTACACAGAGCATTGAGAGATGCAGAAAAAGCCATTCACCTTGATAAAGACTGGCCCAAAGGTTATTTTAGAAAAGGTCGTGCATTAGCAGGATTAAAAGTAAGTTGGAAGTTTATTTTACTCCTGCAAACCATTTAAAAACCTGTATACTGTTATGAAATAGTCATGTTTGAAATCTCTCTTTTCCTGAATTTATTTTATAAGCTTTTTTTTTAACGATATAAGAGTAAATTTTAAAATTTTATTACAAATAAAGGCATCGCACATATAAAGTTGCTTGTTGCAGTCGCATAGATTCTACTAAGAGATAGGAAAAATAAGCATTCTACTCTACTCATGCATTATTAGGCACTTCAAGTGGTTTTTTTTTGGTGGTATTTGATTTCTCTGCCCTGTGAGAGTGATGGTTTGTGTGTTTGTGCTTGAGCGTTTTGCCCTTTGTGGAACAGCTGTTTGATGAAGGTTAAAGAATAAAGTTTTTGAGTGGGGAACAGTTCTAAGCTAATCTGAGGTACAGGAGAGGACAGTTTCTTTCCAGAGGTTTATCTGTTTTTCCAGATAAATTTAAAAAATGTAATTTCAGAATTTGTTACGATTTTGTAATATTCTTTCTTTTATGCTGAAAATTTACTTTTACGTTTTCATCCCTTGTTAACGTGTCATATTGCACCTTATATTAATGTGGGTAGTTGGAGGGCGTCACTGGTAGGTCGTACGTCTTTATTTTCCCCTCTGTTGTTTCTGTTTGTCTGTCTGACTTTTTCCCACGACTAAATGAATATTCATGTGTTGTTGTGCTTCTCTTTACTTGAACAAACAAACAAACAAACAAACAGACAAACAAACTTTATATTAAATTGTCTTACTTCAAGATATATTAGACTACTGTATGTGGGTGGTTGGTGGGTGCTCTGGTGTGGTTTGCTTCTTCTTTCCTTTGAAACATCTATAGTCCTTATCTCCCCTTCTTCTTTTTTTTTTACCTCTTATAACACCTCTAATCTTCTATCCCGAGGCAATGCCACTGACTGTAGTGGCTTTAGGCCATTCCCATAGGGAGGACATTTCTCCTTCAAGCATAGTAGAATTGTAAATGGGCTGACTCATGTCACGCTCATAACTCATGCCTGATCTACAACAGGGAACTGCTGCTTTTTCTTTCCTGATCCTTACTATTGTCATTTTCCTCTACTTCTTTTGTATGTTTGCCCAGGGGCGAAGGCTGACTTGTTTGACAGGGTAATCAAAGTGAAACGGGACTTATAGATATGGCCTGTAGATATCACACAAGAATCTTACTCGAGGTGGCGACTCTGAGTTGTGAATGAAAACAAATCCGGAATTCATATTGTATGTTCAACCGCCAAAATAATCGGGAAAGTATCTTATTAAATATCAGTTCCAACTAAAATTAAATGTAACTTTAGATGTGAATCATAAACACAAAGCAAAGAAGCAGAGATGTCAGTACTAGATCTATATGTTATAGATCTACCAGTAAGTCTAACTCTTTGGTAGAACATGACAATTATCATTTTTTAAATTTCACATTTGACTGTTTTTGTTAGCCTTTCACGGCCAGGAGCTGGTGTCATAATCGAGGTCACGATCTGATTATAGGACGGTAAAAAGTCGAGGAAAAAAAACAAGCACACGCAGCAGTCAAGAGATTATTAGGAGTTAGTTCCCCTCACATTTGTGAGGTAGACTCGACCAGCGTTAGTTGGCATAAATAATCAGGGCTTGAGATTGATTATAACTGTGGCCCCAAAGGGGTGAACAGGGTATATGTGGCAATGAAACAGCTTGGACTGCTATGCACATGTTCCCTCCAACTCTATTGATAGACTCTTCCAGCCTCACTTTAAGCTTACTTAATCAAAGCTTGCGACTGCTTATGGAGTGGCCCGAGAGGGGTGAGGAGGCTATTTCCGTGGCCGTGAAACCGTTTTGAATGTTAGGCATACTGTTCATTGTTGATTACGAACGTCTTTATACATTTAATTTAAGAGGTTTACGTTTAAGGATGAATTTGACAGCGACAATGTTTCAAAATTAGGAAGGGAAGCAGTGATTATTTGATTATATAGATGCTTCGCCCCTGTGTTTGCCCCTCTCTTGTGACCTGCTATTTCCGGGGTGCCTTGATAGTCGAAGCAGACTTTGTGCTGTTGAAGCTAGAGAGGTGAACAGTCTAAGTCTGATTCCCTGTAAAGACTTCTCTGTTGACACCCACCCCTTGGGGCTCATATGACCTTATGCAGTTGCAAGCAGTTTGTTTGAAGTTTCACTGTCTGACAGTCTTGTCATTCCTGAATGTTCCAGATGTTTAGTGATGCAGAAAAAGCCTTTATGCAAGTACTTAAGCTTGATAAAAACTGTGATGATGCTGTGACAGAGCTCTTAGAAGTGAGGACACATCTTCTTATGGTAAGCTGAGGGGAACAGTACCATTTTTGTTTGATTTGATGGTTTCCTTTGAAATTTATGATTTGCAGTATCTTATAGAATGTGGTGTGATATGAAAATGATAAATAATGATTTAATTTATTTAGCAGATATCCACACTCTACAGCATGCTCTATATACTTTACAACCATTATGGAAATACTTAATTGCTTTAAGGCTAAAACAGCACCTGGGCATGGATGGCTGGTGCCTCTATAAATAAATCATTGATGGTCAGGTCAGACTTAATTGCTTTACCTCAGTTTGAACAAATTAGCGCATTTAACAGCTCAGAGTATACTTGCTGATTTCTTATGATGATATCTGAGCTGTCAGAGAACATTTTTTTCACTTGGGGGAAAAGATGCTTTAGTTTAGTCTTTGAAAGAATGAAGCATAATAATGGTGATGAATTTTATCCTAAATAGTAAATACTAACATTGACAAACACATTATAATTTATTCATGGCAGCAAATATGTGATGCAGCGTGGTGGAATCAGGCTCTCGTCAATTTTTGGGCATGTAGAGTTTTTGGTATCATCGTAAAGCTTTTTCACTTGTCTTTATTTGGATGAAAAAATATCCATTTATCTTGAATACAAGTCGAGATATTTGCGAAAGAAGGAGGTGGGGGTCACATGTTTTCAGAGGAAAATTGGTGAGAAAATGGCATCCAAAGATTAGTTATTTCCTTAGCTTAAGAGTCCGTGGTAACTGAAAATTTACATTTTTTGTGCCTTTAATCAACGTTTTTCAGAAAAATCCGCACAGAAATGAGTTGTTTTATGGGCATGAAAGGTGTTGAACCAAAAAACAAAAAGTTGACAAAAATTCACAAACCTGCGGAAAAATGCAAGTTTCTTCACTTTGATTATTTTGACGAGAGCCTGATTTCACCACGCTGCCTCACATATTGCTCTGTCTGTCGTTTTGACTCGTCTAAGAGAAAGAAAACTCGGTAATGTTTGGTAGAACTAACATTATGAGACACATTTTTGAAACTCAATGGAAACACTCGCCAACTAAAAAAATAAGGGACACAGGACAAAATTAAAACAAACAGAAGAAGTGGGTGGTTGGTGGGTGCTCTGGTGTGGTTTGCTCCTTCTTTTCTAACAAACATGAATTGTCTTTATCTCTCTTCTGTATTTTTAAAATGGTTGTTACTCTATTGTATCGCCTCTAATCTTCGACACTTATATGATCTAATTGTGTCGCAAGTGCTTTAAAAATTTTATTTTAAAAAAAAAAAGAAAAATTAGCTGAAAAAATTCACATGACTTTAGGGGTGAGAATGTTGGCTAAATTTGGTTTATCATTGTTCTCTCCCCTGTTGTGCTCGCCTGCGCCCCTGGACCCTTCCCACTTCTGGACCCCTCCCACCCCTGGTTTGTCTGCTGCCACAGGATATGGGGTTCTCGAAATCGCGATCTGAAGCAGCAATTAAAAAACACGACTCTGTCCAAGCGGCCTTAGATTCTCTCCTAACTGGATGCGGTGAGTGAGACTTGTGGATTTTTTTTCTGTTGTTCATTTACGTCTGCTTTTATGTTTCAACCTTGTTCACTAAGTTTGTCGTATGGATAGATTTCTGGTCGGACCTGATTGTATTGTGTTATAGATCTACAACAGGGAACTGCTGCTTTTTCTTTCCTAATCCTTACTATTGTCATTTCCTCTACTTGTTTTGTATGTTTGTCACTCTCTTGTGACGTGGGGTGCCTTGATAGTCGAAGCAGACCTTGTGCTGTTGAAGCTAGAGAGGTGAGCAGTCTAAGTCTGATTCCCTGTAAAGACGTCTCTGTTGACACCCACCCCTTGGCGCTTATATGACCTTATGCAGTTGCGAGCGCCGTAAAACCCTCTACTATAAAAACCCCCCCCAAAAATGTAGGTAGGTTCTGGGTGAAAAAAAAATCAGTAACACATGTTTTCATTTAGGTTTTTATTAGATATGAATTTTATGTATAGAAGGCAGTATTTCATATTTTCGTTATACTCTTTAGATTTAAAAATTATGATGTGAAGAAATAAATGTAATCTTTTTACCTATCGGGTAGCTGTGAAGATAACTAATTGTTGCCATTTGTCTGTTCCTGTGTTCACTTCAAATCTTGATGTTCTTCACTGCGTTTTTCTCTTGCCAGTTGATAGCTCAGTGAGTGATTTGTATATATCCGACGATGAAAACGAAGGCTTTAGCGTCCATCGGCCTGCCCCAATCCCTCCTCCAACATCACACCCAACAGATGTGAAAATGGAGTAAGTTTTTCTTTTCTTTTCTGTATCACTATATTACTTGCTGTGTTGGTTATAAGTTGTGTTGAGGGAATGAGGATTCTTTTTTAATTTGGAATTTCTTGTGTGCTTTTTTGATAATGACTGTTTGAAAATTAATTTTGCGAAAAGCTTTGGTAATCTAAAAGATGGGAGGTTCTTTAATCGTTTTATAGAGTAACTTGTATGCTTTGCCAAGACTAGTTTTGCAAATGTACGAAACTGTCTAGCAATACAGTTTTTATCTTTGCAAGAAAGTGAGCCTTTAACTAAATTAATAATTACTAAAGTTGCAGTATAGTCTAACCTGTCTATAATGGTCACTCAAGATCATAGAGTAAAGTGACCGTTATAGGCAGTGGTCGCTGTGGACAAGGTCCGAGTCAGGGTCACTTACTAGATTTGACAGGCAAAAATACCCAGAAGGCCACCCTTTGTCATGGAGAAAAGTGTTTGTCTTAGGAAGATTGACATCTTGGACAGTGTCATGATAAGATAAAGAGAAAAAGCTTGAGGGGGCAGTGGGAAGTGGCTGTTTGTACAGGTGATTCTCTTGGACGGGTGGCCATTGGCTGTTTGTACAGGTGATTGTCTTGGACAGGTAGCCATTGGCTGTTTGTACAGGTGATTCTCTTGGACAGGTGGCCATTGGCTGTTTGTACAGGTGATTCTCTTGGACAGGTGGCCATTAGTGCTTTGTCTGTACTTGTGTATATAAGTATGTGTCTAATGTCGCTGTTGCTTTGTCTGTACTTGTGTA
>NW_004797500.1:1057759-1058981 GCF_000002075.1 Aplysia californica
CCCAAGAACTGACAAAGTACAGTGCTTCCACTCTTCCGCATTTTTATGGAAATCCGCGCTTTCTGCCAGTTCCGTACTTGTTCCTCCATCATTAAAAGCTCCCTCGGTATAAAAATTGCGACAGCGAAGGACTAGATATCTACAGGAATTCCGTAGCAAAAGATCTGTACTCGCCTTCGTATCGTCTTGTCTAAGCTATGGATATTTAAGGTAATTCTCTCGGCAATAAGTTAATGTTATAAGTTATAGAGAGACCTGCCAGATTGCGCATTTCCTGCAATCGGCCATTATTCCGCTATGCACCATGCGTTCATTGTGGGTTGGTCGACCGTACATTTTTACCTGCAGATTGATCAAAATCTGGTTAACTTTTTGTGCCAATTTCCTCCTTTCTATCATTCACTCTTTCCGTCTGTCTATCTTCGGACTGTTGCCACGGCTGGAAAATATGCGCGTTGATCAAGTAAATTGACTTTTGATCTTAGGCAGAAAATTACTGTCAGAAAGAAACTACTTGTTTGCGAAATTTATTGTCTAGATCTAGAGAAATTATCAATGCGAAGATTCTACGGCACGGGAACGCAATAAGGGCCGCAACGAAATAAATTTATGCTAAAACTACTAAAATCAAGAATAATTGGAAGTGGTGTTCCGAGGTTGTGACATGCAACATTCAGACGTGAAAATTGTGGAAACTTTCGGTGTTCGCTGGGTAACTGTATTGCGAAGGTGCATATCTATTCTTTATTCCCAGGTTTGCCTTCTATCAATCGTGCCATGACAAATTAATTGAATTATAGTAGCAATGAAAGGGGAACCTGCTTTTTAACATTGCCAGCAATGAAAAGAATATGTAGGTGAAGAAATCAAACAAGACAAAATGTTGGTGAAAAAATAAATGTTATAGGTCGTAGGCAATCTCTTCAAACAGGCTCCCAAATGCTATTTTAAACCCTCTATAAGCACTAAATTTCAATTTCTTCGGGGGTGCGCCCCCTGAACCCCCAACAAGGCGCTGTCCCTTGACCCTGTTGGGGGGCCGGCCGCAGCGGCCCCCCGACCCCCTGCAGAATTTTCCTTACTTTTCAGCTTCAGCTGGTTGAAGTACTGGAAATAATTTGTGTGCACTGTTGGATTTCCTATCAAATATGTGAGGCAGCGTGGTGGAATCAGGCTCTCGTCAATTTTTGGGCATGTAGAGTTATTGGTATCATCTTAAAGC
>NW_004797500.1:1059081-1088761 GCF_000002075.1 Aplysia californica
GTCTTGTCTAAGCTATGGATATTTACGGTAATTCTCTCGGCAATAAGTTAATGTTATAAGTTATAGAGACTTGCCAGATTGCGCGTTTCCTGCAATCGGGCATTATTCCGCTATGCACCATGCATTCATCGTGGGTTGGTCGACCGTACATTTTTACCTGCAGATTGATCAAAATCTGGTTAACTTTTTGTGCCAATTTCCTCCTTCTATCATTCACTCTTTCCGTCTGTCTAGCTTCGGACTGTTGCCGCGGCTGGAAAATATGCGCGTTGATCAAGTAAATTGACTTTCGATCATAGACAGAAAATTACTGTCAGAAAGAAACTTGTTTGCGAATTTATTGTCTAGATCTAGAGAAATTATCAGTGCGAAGATTCTACGGCACGGGAACACGATAAGGGCCTCAATGAAATAAATTTATGCTAAAACTACTAAAATCAAGAATAATTGGAAGTGGTGTTCCGAGGTTGTGACATGCAACGTCAGAAGTGAAAATTGTGGAAACTTTCGGTATTCGCTGGGTAACTAATTGTATTGCGAAGGTGCATATCTATTCTTTATTCCCAGGTTTGCCTTCTATCAATCGTGCGATGACAAATTAATTGAATTATAGTAGCAATGAAAGGGGAACCTGCTTTTAAACATTGCCAGCAATGGAAAGAATATGTAGGTGAAGAAATCAAACAAGACAAAATGTTGGTGAAAAAATAAATATTTTAGGTTGTAGGCAATCTCTTCAAACAGGCTCCCAAATGCTATTTTTAACCCTCTAAAAGCACTAAATTTCAATTTCTTCGGGGAGCTGCGCCCCCTGAACCCCCGCCGGGGCGCTGTTCCTTGACCCTCTTGGGGGCCTCTGCGGCCCCCAGACCCCATGCAGAATTTTCCTTACTTTTCAGCTTCAGCTGGTGGAAGCACTGGAAGTAGTTTGTGTGCTCCTATCAAATATGTGAGGCAGCGTGGTGAAATCAGGCTCTCGTCAATTTTTGGGCATGTACAGTTATTGGTATCATCTTAAAGCTTGTTCACTTGTCTTTATTTGGATGGAAAAAATATCCATTTATCTTGAATACAAGTCGAGATATTTGCGAATGAAGGAGGTGGGGGTCACCTGTTTTCAGAGGTAAAAGTAGTGAGAAAATGGCCGCTAAAGATTAGTTATTTCCTTCGCTTCAGAGTCCGTGGTAACTGAAAATTTACATTTTCTATGTCTTTAATCAACGTTTTATAGGAAAAATGTACACAGAAATGAGTTCTTTAATGGGCATGAAAGGTGTTGAACCAAAAAACAAAAATTTGATAAAAATTCACAAACCTGCGGGAAAATGCCAGTTTCTTCACTTTGATTATTTTGACGAGAGCGTGATTTCACCACGCTGCCTCACATGTGTATTGTCCTTATTTCTCCTCAATCTTCTCTTTGTATGTTACTCTCCAGGAACACCTATGATCTTCTACAACACCTCTATGATCTTCTACATTTTCTGACCTGCGTGTGTTGCAAATGCTGTAAAACTCTTTCTGCGGGTGGTTGGCGGGTGCTCTGGTGTGGTTTGCTCCTTCTTTCTTATCAAATCTCTATCGTCTGTATCTCTCCTCCTTTTTTGTGTGTTTCCTACACTTTTAACACCTCTAATCTTTGGCACTTATATGACCTTATTGTGTTGCAAGTGTTGTAAAACTGTTACTAAAAACAGAAAACTCTTTCTAAAACTAAAACTGTATAGGGACAAAGGTGACATGTGTCTTCTACTCCTGTTACAGATTTGGCCAAGTGACCAGTGTTAGACCACTGCCGGACAAGTATTGTGCTTTCATCAACTTCAAAACTAAGGAGGCAGCTGGACGTGCAATGCACCAACTGCAGGCAAGTTTTTGTTTTGTGCTCCTGAATGTTTAGTTAAAAAAAAAATTTCATGCTCAAAGGCTGTGTGTGACAGTATATATAGGGAAATAAGTACAGTTGAATATGCTCTAACAACCACCTGTCGAAAATAACCCCCCCCCCCCCCATCACTTCAATTAAAAAAATTATTTTGATGGCACTGTCCCAGACATCCACATTTCTCCTCGACAATGGGTGGCTAATTTAGACTATGTCGATTGTATCTTCTGTTTGTACAAAATAAAAATATTTTTGTCTGGCGTTCTAAGCATTGAACATCTAAAAAAAAAGTTTTATTTCTCTATAGGCACAATTATTTTTGAAAGATTTTGACAGTGAAGTGAGTTGTCAGGGAATTTTTACTTTGAAATTCTTTCCTGTTATCGGTCAATGAAATTTTTTATTTTAGAATCTGATCATAAAACTTTTATTGGGAAACTGCAGGTAAAAAAAAAAAATTACAGTTTTTTAACTGGTCTCAACTCAAATTTTTAGCCTTGCTTTTGCTGGCGTTTCTATTCTGAAAATTTTTATGGAACTCTGTTTTAGTTTTAATCTTGACTGTGTCAGTTTTGTTCTTGGTTATTATGATTTTAAAAAAAGGAGACCAGTATATGGGATGTACTACGTCTAGATTTGTTTGCTTTGGGGCATCTTTTTATGCTTTTTGTTCAATGAGTGATTTGTTTTAGTGAATGGTTGGAGTGCACAACTGCTTCTTTTCTTTCCTCTCTTTTGGTTCTGTCCATTCATCTTACTTTCTCCCAGATTTGAGTGGCTGTTATTGTGTGTACATGTGTTTCTCTTCACTCAAAGAAATGGAAAAAAAAAAGGTTTGTGTCATGATTCGTTATTGATATTTATTTACAGGGTACAGAAATAGATGGCCAGAAGCTTTTAATAAAATTCCCAGACAACCCTTTAAGCAGCAATTCTGGCAACATAACTATACGTAAACCAGTTTCTAGTGGACCAGTGAAACAAGGGTGAGTGTGTTCTTTGATGAGCTGCCTTCTGAGGCTTTTGTCTTGTCCTGGCAGTGATCTTTGATTAACTCTTTCTGTGCAAATCTGCATTTTTTTGTCGGGCTTGCCAACTGTACCAAATTTTCTTGGACTGTTCTGGGTTCAGCTATCGGGAATTTGAAAGGGGTATTTTAGACTTCACCTCTTCGACACTACGCCAAAACCAGCCCAGCTTGGTGTAGTTTTGTTCTTTGTTGCCCAACCCGATGTTATAAAGTTGGATTGTTTTTTTGAAAAAGTCTGGCAAGCCTGATAAAGTGATATGGTATTCCGTCCTCTCTATAATAATTCATTGCTATCTATCACTGATAACTCTTAAAATGTTTATTTTAACTTTCTCTTTTTTTTTGGTCTTTATTTTGACACACAAAGTATTTGATAAAGGTCTTTATTTTGACCCACAAAGTATTTGATAAAGGTCTTTATTTTGACACACAAAGTATTTGATAAAGGTCTTTATTTTGACACACAAAGTATTTGATAAACCAAATGAATGCTTTTGCTGGTCTCTCTTTACACAACATTCAACCTGACTCCTTTACAACGCACTGGTTTGGCATTACTGTGGGGAATGTTCAGGCATGGAAACAGGTTTCTTCAGGACAGATGTAACAAGTTTGTGCTTTTGTCATGTACACGTTGGAGCCATTATCACTCCGCACTGTTTGAACGACTAGATTGACTGATTTGTTCCCTTTACTAGAGTGTGTGTGTGTGTGTGTGTGTGTGTGTGTGTGTGTGTGTGTGTGCTACAGCTGGTTCACTGACCAGGCATGAAAGACTTTGCCTGCCAATGGCACTTGGCAGTTTGAGCAAAAATACCTCCTGTATGTGTGTATGTCTGTGTGTAAATGTTGCGTGTTTCTTTGTGTGTCTTTGTGTGTGTGCATTGCTGTACTAACTGATATTAATCCTAGCAGGGTTTCAGGTGTCTTTCCACACAGCAGCACTTTCTTCAGATGCTGTTTTAGTTTATGCTTAGCCCTTCTTGGTTTTTCAACACAGGTCTCTGCAATTGTTGAATAAGAAAGGGGATTTTTTTTTTCTTTAGTATTGCTGCTAACTAGTACAAATAAGGTATTAGAGTATTAGATACATTCTTGAGGGTCTGAGTAGGGAGTGTTTTTGTGTTGGGAAGATTTTTTTTTTTTCCTTTCTAGTATTGCTCTTATGGACTCCTTGATATTGAAGGAAAGTTATGAACTTTCAAGACCAGGTTTGCAAATAATAATGAGTTAAACCTGTACATCAATGTGAGTTGTGTCAATGAATTGACAGAGGTCTTAACTAAACATTTCTCACATGATTGTTGTAGGTCAGCTTTTAATAGCTTGAATTTATTGGTGGGGGTTAACTTGGCCAATGCCCAATGTCCTCACGTACTCTGTGGGTAGAGCCTGTTGTTTTGATTTGGACAAGTTGGCAGCTAATTATTTTGTGCCGAAAAAGGAATGAGAGAAATACGACATTTATCTTAGAGAGGTATTTTTGTTAATTCAGAATCTATAGTCTTTTCTGAGAAGAACGTGAAGGTAATGATGTTTTGAGGCGTGGTGAACAGTTGGCAGGTTCAGTCGGTATCAGCCCTAAGTTTTGTCTATCTTACCTCAATAGTTTGTGTTTGATTTATCATCTGTCTTTGTTCACCCGAATAGAACATATTCAAGTGTTATACAGCTCTATATTCACAAGGCGAATTAAGCAATTGTTCACACAATGTAAGCAGCTGATGGAAGGGAAGTAAGGTGGCTTTCAGTGCTTTAGGATACCAGGGGTAGACAACTGCCGGTTTTTCAACTTGCAGTGCATCTGATTTTTGCATTTATGACTGTTTACCCTGTTTCTCCTTTTTTGTAAGGCTGCTTGCCTGTTAAAATTTGCTCAGGTGGCGCTGACGCCTGCTCTTATTTTAGGACCACCAATGGATCTTAAATGTGTGCAACTTGCAGACAGGACCTCTGTGTTACGACATAGTGTTTCAGGCTCTCTTATAGTTTTGGGGATATTTAGTTATTGGTATCATTTTAGAGCTTCTTTTGTTTTGCTTTTGATAAATAAAATATCAAGCTATCTTAAATAGAAGTTGAAATATATGTTGGCGGGTGCTCTGGTGTGGTTTGCTCCTTTTTGCCTATCAAACATCTATCGCCTTATCTCTCCCTCCTTCTTTTTTGTGTTTAGTACTCTCTTGTCATACCTCTAATGTTCCGCACTTATATGACCTTATTGTGTTGCAAGTGCAGTAAAACACTTTGTAAAACAAAACTTTAAAAAATTCCAGTGCAGATAAAGTTTTAGTAGTCAGCGTCAGTAAGTCCTATCATAAGTTTCGGTAAGACTAACGTAGTGGAACCCGCCAGCCTGACTGTGTAGTGTGTGTGTGTTTCCGTGAACTGACTCTGTTCTTCATTGCATTGAAGGCGCTCCCAAAGGAAGCCCGTGGCTCACTGACCCGACGGTTGAAGAGCACTAGGTAAACATCTTCTTATATTTCTGTTGTTCACACTGTAGTAGCCGATGGTATCGGGGCAAATGGACGAGGCTCTCCTTCTCTCCCTCCCACCCCCCCCCTCCTCCCCCCACCACCACTTCCACTTTCCAGTCCATCTTAAGTGTGTGGAGCTATGATGTGTTCAATTTGCTTCATTGTTGTTCTTGTTGTCATTGCTTTTTTTTCAAAATTGTACTCTCTTGACAGAGTAAAAAATGAATGGATGACAGTGAAATAGCCCAGCAGAATTTGTCCAGGCGTGTTTGTAGGCTGAGGTTTTTATTAAAAGAGTTTACCAAAAGCAGTGCCCAGCTTTGGTTTGAAAATGCGATGATGAGGGTGGGTTTAAGAAATTTGTTTTTGAGGGGAGGGGGGGGGGGTGGAGGAGGAGGAGGGCATAAGAGGAGGAGGAGGGCATAAGAGGAGGAGGATAAAGGAGGAGAGATAAATGTATAAATGCAGACTGTATGATGTGAGTGAGTCACTGGGAGTAGATCAGGCTTTTCTTTCTCTTCTCAGTTTGGCTGTTATATATGTTGTAATTCTTTTCCATGTTTGTTTTCTCTTCAGATGTGTTTTTTTGTTAGATTGACACGTTTGTTGCTTTTGATGGAGAATGCTACTTGTGTTGACTTTGCTTTGGCTGTTTTGTATTTCTTGCCGTTTACATTAATTTAAACAAGAATAATAAAACCAGATTTATTTATTTTTTATTTTTTTGGGGGGGTGGGGTGGGGGGTGTACCATTGAACAGATGGGCATAGTGCGGTGGTCGTAACAACTTCTCCTTCATGTCTGGCTTTGCATGCTTGAAATGTCATATTGAAATGGCTTCTGTGAGGTAGATAGAGACACGTCAGGCAGAGATGTTTTTTGGCTTTCCCCGCGGTTCTTCTGTTCCAACTAGCAACTCTGGCAGCGTTTCCTGTGGTGGGTCAGGCTTCTTCCGTGGTGAAGGTTTTTGCAAGGGTACTAAATGCCCCCCCCCCCCCCCTCTCCGCCCCTCTCCGCCCCTCAACTTTCCACGTTTTACAAATAGCATCAGTTTTCTAGACTTGCGGTTCAGTTTCATTTTCCTTGCCAGTCTCTCAGTCTCTTCCCCTCGGTGAAGTTGAATCTCTTTCTCTCGTCCTGCGCACCTCACACGTTTCAGCCTTTTTGACAGATGTTGTTGTTGTTGTTAGCGATCCAGTTGTTGTTGTTAGCGATCCAGTTGTTGTTGTTAGCGATCCAGTTGTTGTTGTTAGCGATCCAGTTCTTTAACTGATAAAACTTCCATAAATTATGTTCTTTCTTGCTGGGCCACTCACAGCAGGGTTAGGGTTGTTGACCTCCTTGTCTCTTCCCGCCCCATTTCTTCCTGACTGGTGATCTCATTGCTTATTTTACTTTTCCACTTTCCCCTTACTGTCCAGTGCTGTTGTGTTGGTTGGTGACATTTTCTTTGTGTTATACTTTCATTTGAAATTTTGCTTTCTTTTCCTATAGAGATGAAATTTACATCAATATTATTTTTTACAACGAAGCAAAAATTATGTGCACCAAATATGTAAAAGCATGAGATTTTGACTTTTTCTTCTGAAGACGAAATATACGCTTATATACTTATATACATTTTACTTTCCATACGCAGTGAAAGTGGTGCACTGAAATTATAGATGCTGCTGTAAACTTTATTCAATGGAAGTGTTTCAGTCCTTTCAAATAAAAATTGAATAAGAAGTAATTTAGTAGTAACTACTTGCTCTGTAGGTGTTGTTGCAGCTTATCGTCGATTTTTTGGTTTTGTTTCGCTGCTTGAGAAAAGCTTCTTATACTGAACTGATGATTGGATGTTGGATGTTTGTGTTGAGTTTGAACCCAATCATTTTTTTTTTCCAATGAAGAGAACTATCGTTTCTTTTGCGTGAGTTTTTGTTCTTGATGAAGTGGATACTTGTGGTTGTTCTGAAAGTATTTGTGAGGCAGCGCGGTGGAATCAGGCTCTCGTCAGTTTTTGGGCATGTAGAGTTATAGAAATCATCTTAAAGCTTGTTAACCTGTGTTTATTTGGTTGAAAAAAATATCCATTTATCTTGAATATAAGTCGAGATATTTGTGAAAGAAGGAGGTGGGGGGCACCTGTTTTCAGAGGTAAAATTAGTGAGAAAATGGCCACCAAAGTTTAGTTATTTCCTTGGCTTAAGAGTCCGTGGTAACTGAAAATTTACATTTTTTGTGCCTTTAATCTACGTTTTTCAGAAAAATCCACACAGAAATGAGTTCTTTAATGGGCATGAAAGGTGTTGAGCCAAAAAACAAAAATTTGATAAAAATTCACAAACCTGCGGAAAAATGCCAGTTTCTTCATTTTGATTATTTTGACAAGAGCCTGATTCCACCACGCTGCTTCACATTTTTTTTGTGTGCAAATTACGAGTAACATAAATTCTATTTTTATAACGCAGCCAGTTGGCACCTCTGAATGAAATTTCCTCAGATTTTAACTAGATGTTGAGTATGGAACTTGGATTTTTAACTCCATTTGTTTCTGGTACTCATTGCATGCCCTCTTTGTTGTGTCTGAGTTCTCTAGTTTATTTCATTGTACTCAGTGTCTTCTGTTTTATGTTTGTGTGGTGACTTACTGTCATGTTACTACTAGTGGGAGGTTGGCGGGTGCTCTGGTGTGGTTGTCTTCTTCTTTCCTATCAAACATCTATCGTCCTTATCTCCCCTCCTTCTTTTTTATGTTTGTTACTCTCTTGTAACACCTCTAATCTTCGGCGTGAAGTGCTTATTGTACATCAGGTTCTTTTCAATGGTTTAAAAAAACCAACTGTGTTGACCATTTTGTTTTTCTTGATTGTTTAAACTTTGCGATTTTGAGTCGCTCAGTCCCCCCCCCCCGGGGCAGTGCCACTGACTGTAGTGTCTTTAGGCCATTCCCAAAGGGGGGACATTTCTCGTTCAAGCATAGTAGAATTGTAAATGGGCTGATTCATGTCACGCTCATAACTGTGCCTGATCTACAACCGTGAACTGCTGCTTTTTCTTTCCTGATCCTTACTATTGTCATTTTCCTCTACTTCTTTTGTACGTTTGCCACTCTCTTGTGACCTGCTATTTCCGGGGTGCCTTGATGGTGGAAGCAGACTTTGTGCTGTTGAAGGTAGAGAGGTGAGCAGTCTAAGTCTGATTCCCTGTAAAGACTTCTCTGTTGACATCCACCCCTTGGCGCTCATATGACCGTATGCAGTTGCGAGCGCTGTAAAATCCTCTACTATTAAAAAAAAAATGAGTCGCTCAGTGTCATGTGGTCCAACGCAGCATTGCCATTTTGAACATTTTCGTGTGAAGGACTTAGACTGGCGAATTTCTTCAAAACTCCTGAAAATCATGTTAGAGTTACACATGAAAAAACCCGCCAGGTATACAGTACTAAGAGGGTGCCATATGTAGGTCCACCTTCTTTTCTTCTCCACTGTTGTTTGTCTGTCTGACTTTTTCCCTGTACTAATGGCATCAGTAGTGCCCCTTTTCACTCTTTGCGAATGATGTAAACTGGGGAATTTCTTTAAAAATTGTGAAAATCGCAAATTCAAGTCGGGTGCATTAAAAAGACCTGGTATTCAGGTATTGAAGTGCACCCTTGAAGTTCTTGCACTCCTTTTCTATTCCTCAGTTGTCTGTCTGTCTGTCTGTCTGTCTGTCTGTCTGTCTGTCTGTCTGTCTGTCTTACTTTTCCCCCAGCACTTAGAGGAAGTTATTGTGTCAGTGTGCACCTCTTTTCTCCAACAAAAGCCTCCTGTATGTGGAGGGGACAGCTGACAGCTTTTCTTACCCCCGTTGCTGAGAGCATGGCCTTTTGATCACTTTTAAGCACAAGGGGCTGTCCTGAAAAGTGCTGTAAAGTTTTGGGACCCTTGTTCAGTTTCTCTAATAGACAAGGAGAGTTTTCTCTATAACCAAACAAATACACACCCCAATGGAACCAAACTTCTCCTCCTATAGGTAGGGCAATGCCCACTTTTGGTGTAGGTCAAGATTTCTGGAGACCCCCAAAATCTGGGTTTGCCTGCTTGTTTTTGAAAGCAATCATTTGTCTGCTGTGTTGTTTACAAGGCCAGCTGTTTTGTTGTTCATGTTGTTATTGTTTTTTTGTGTGTTTTTTGCGTAATTTTGGATTTTCTTGGCGTTGTTTTTTATTGAGTTGAACGCCAGGCTATACCGAGAATAGATTTTTCTTATCGCTTTGAGTTGGACACCATTCTACTAAACATTTAACACTTTTTCAAATTTGGGTTTAAAAAAAAAGAAAAGTTAACAGAGCTCACTTAAAGATTTGTATTTTTTTCTTCTGGAAATAAATACTTGTGTCTCTGTGGTGTCGTGGTAAGGTTAGGCATTTTGCCTCGTTACGTAGGAGACCCCAGTTCCATTCTGAAGTGGGCACAACTTTTATTGATTATCTTGGCTTTTTTCTAAGATGTTGCATCCGTTGGCTTTTCTTCTAAGATGTTGCATCCGTCTCAGGTGGGATTAGCCCTGTTAGGTATGGTTGCAGTCTGCCTCCTTACTGATCAATGTGGAGTGTTCAAAAAACAAACTTGCATCCAGTTAAAAAAACCACCTGCTGTTAAAAGAAGAGTCAAACTATTTAGTAGAATATAGAATAGAAGCATGTTATTCTGGGGTTGTGAAGTGTAGTTGAAAGCACGGATATTTTCTTGTATTGAATCGGATATAAATATATTGTTACTGCATGTTATGTTGTATGCCACTGTTACTATGTAACCTGTCTGTTAGGGACAGTTTCTCTTCTGCAGTTTTTCTTACTTCGTTGGTACATACGTACCTACACTGCTGTTTTTACTTTGTTAAGGGGAGACGTACACTCCCGGAAAAATTTTCTAAACAAATGACTTTTATTCATTTTCATGTAATTGTGTAAGAAGTTCATAGGTAAATAGGGATGAATTTGTTGAATTGTTCTGAAAAATGGGTCTCTGTGGCGGCCATCTTGGATTTTCAAACCAGTTTCTTAGTGCAGAAGAATTTCATAGTAAATATTGAATTATCAGCCTGAAATTTGGCACACAGGTACAAACCTATATGAACTGGGGATCAATGTGAGGATTTTGATCTATCTTTAAAACTAAAAAAAGTGAGCCCAAAGTCATTGGACCCCCTAGAGTCAGTTGACGAAATTTTGGGGTATAATTACAAAAAATTTGATTATTTTTTCAAGTTACCAATATTTCCCAATTCCCTTACATAGATCCCCAGAATCGATCTTAAAGCATCTGCACGCTAAATTTGAAGCTTGTAGCTTCAGTAGTTTTTGAAAACTCCTTGCACCCAGGAGGTCACATTTGTCAAAAAGTAGATTTTGAGAAAAACAGAAAAAACAGGGTTTTTTAAAAAGGATTTTTAGAGCAATTTGCACTTTTCAAACGCCCTTCTAGGTCATTTAGGGTGTTTTTTCAACAGTTTCTTCATTGTGACCCGATAGAACAGATGTCAAAGGATGTTTTTCCGCAAAAAACAGAAGTGGATAGTTTGAAAAATTTTATCGATATTGCCTGGGATCGCCAACCCGGGTCTTCCCTTAAGGCATATTCATCGGCTAGTTGTTCTGGTTTTTTAAGCACAGAAAAATAAAAAATTTTTCTAGAGAGAGAAAAGACTGTTTCATTCTTTTAATAACTGTTCCTACTTGATATATGTCTTTTCTTTGCTTTTTCCCAACATTTCGAATTTGCATTTTGACAAAGTGGGTTGTTAGCGGGTGCGCCTTCTTTCCTATCAAACCTCTGTCGTTCTTATCTCTCCTCCTCTTTTGTGTATGTTACTCTTTTGTGACACGTCTAATCTTCGGCACCCTTATGACCTTATTATGTTGCAAGTGCCGTAAAACTCAGAACAAAAGCTAAAACTTTTGGACAAAATTTCTAGAGCTGGTGCAACTGGTACCACAGATTTAGAAACAGCAATAAAAAAAAATTAAGCTTCCAAATTTTGGTCTCAGTACATCTAAACAGCTGGCAGATGATATGTATACTCGTAATGTCTTTTTTTCCCCCCTCTCGGTGTACATTTGAAGGAAAAGAAATGTTTTTATTGTTTGATGACATTGATGTCCCCCTATGCGCATTGAGCATCTTTTAGAAAATGGAAATGCGCAGTATTTATTATTATTATTGTTATGTCTACTGGTTATCTGACTGTCTTTAGCAACAGAAGCAGTAAATGGTTGCTTTTAAGCACAAGGGGTCTATCCCAAAAAATGCTGTTGTGAGAAAATCGAAGGTAAAGTTCTTGTTCCTTGTTCAGTTTCTTTAAAAGACAAGGAGAGTTTTCTCTTTTACCAAACAAATATACACAGCAATGAAACCAAACTTCTCCTATAGGTAGGGCAATGCCGACTTTTGGTGCAGGTCAAGATCTCTGGAAACCCAAAATCTGTGTAAGCCTGCTTGTTCTTAAAAGCAACCGAATATAGATCTGAATTCTAATGGAGAGCAGGGGATGGGATCTGCCCTTCAGTGTGGTGTTTATTTTGTGTGTATGTAATGTGTCTTGAGTTTTTGTATGTGTGTGTGTAAATATGCGTTTGAGTACTTTGGCAGTAAAGATGCTTGTTTCTTCCCTTAGTGCTCTTGTATTGAAAACGCTTGTTTGAGTTTTATGGTGGGTGATTGGCGGGTGCTCTGGTGTGGTTTGCTCCTTCTTTCCTATCAAACAACCATCTTCCTTATCTCCCCTCCCCTTCTTTTTTTGTGTTTGTTACTCTCTTGTAACACCTCTAATCTTCGGCACTTATATGACCTTATTGTGTTGCAAGTGCCGTAAAACATTTACTAAAACTAAACTGAGTTTTATGTAAGGACGGGTCAGAGAGACTTGTATGTACTTGTGGCGTCGGTGGCGTAGTGGTTAGACCACCGGACTTGTAATCATGAGGTTGCAGGTTTGGGGGTTTTAGCCGCTGGCCCGACGTTGTGTCCTTGGGAAGGCACTTTACACGAATTTTCCTCACTTCACCCACGTGGGAATGGGTACCCGGCCATAGACAGCGAAAGATCTTGTCAGTATGTTAGTGTTTTAGCACCTATAAATGGCTGCTTGCGCTGTTTGCTTTCCTGAAAGTTGAGGTTGTTTCAGAATGCTGTCAGGTCTGCTGGGGTAATAGTATAGATTGTGAAGCGCATTGAGCTTGCTGTTGAACAAAAATTTAAGCTATACAAATTCTATCTATTATTACTTGTAAAGTTGCCTTTCCGTGAGGCAAATACTGGAATACGAGTCATGTGTCTTCCCGTTCATATTGTCGCTGTTGTTAGAAAAATGAAGGAACCTTATTGACTCTGCTTTGCAGGGTGGGGAAAACCCATTGGCTGCTAACTGTGAGACTCCATCATTCATCACTGTCATTGACAGTTGTGAGCGCTGTAAAACAGTTAAAAAATAATTTTAAAAAACAAAAACTTTAAATAATTTTTAATTGTAGAGTCTTACAGTTTGTGGCTGGCGGGTGCTCTGGTGCGGTTCGCTCCCTCTTTCGCATCAAACCTCTTTCCTATGTCGTTCTCGTCTCGCCTTCTTTTTTGTGTTTGTTACTCTCTTGTAACACCTCTAAACCTCCGGCTCTTATTTGACCTTATTGTGTCGCAAGTACCGTAAAACTCTGACTAGAACGAGGAGTCTTGCACAGAGCAGTTGACATCGAAGTTGCTCATTGCTCCAACGACAGTGATGACATCATCAGCCAGCTGTCCTGACATACAAAGGCCAAAGTTTTGAAAGTATTTTTCATTGCAGTTTCTTAATCTGTGAAAATGAAATGGTATTGGGTCTAACGCCCCTATCAGCACTGTTACGTTATCTAAGAGGCGGGACCTCCGAGTTTAATGCCTTATCTCTGAAAAGGACCAAGCCAAGGTGGAAATTTGTGTAAAGTGCCTTTCCCAAGGACACGAAGCCGGACCGAGCTGAGGCTCGAACCTCTAACCTGTAACCTCGTGATTAGGAGTCCGGTAGCCTTACCACTAGGCCACCGATGCCACGTCTTAATCTGTGGTATCTGTTGTATGAGCTTAATTTTTGTGGAAATTTAAATTCTGAAGGTTGAGATACTCAAGAAAAAGTACCTTATGTAGATACAATTCTTAAAAGAATGAAAGTGTTTTTTTGTGGGTTTTTTTTCGCTCTTGTGAAAAGTTTTGTTTTCTGGGCTTTGAAAAGTTGAACGGCTTGCTGATGATGTGTCATTGTTCATTCTCAGAAGTTCCTTCTTGCTTCAACGTAACCATGTTATGTTAAATATTTTGTTATTTAAGGTGAGTGGCTTTCCTTGTTATGAATATCCCTGTATGCATACAGTATCACGACTAGTTTGATGACTTTAAAGTGCATAGAGCTTGCTGTCAAGCGGGGGTATGCGCTATACAAATGCTATCTTTTACTATTATTATCATTATGAAAGCTGTGAATGTTTTCTTCCAAGTGGACATAACTTTCGTTTCTTGTGGTGAAATCATTTCTTTTTCTCCCCCCCCCCCACCTCCATGCAGCAATGTGAGAAATGCACCGAAGCAGACAGGTCCAGTGAATGGAGATGAGTGCTATTTCTGGAGGACGACCGGCTGCACATTTGGCAGTGATTGCAAGTGGCAGCATTTCCCAAAGAGCAAAGGAATCGACAGAAAACCCTGGCAGAAATGAGACGTGTGTAGGGCCCTCGTGTCTGCAGGAGATGTGTCTTAAAAGTAGCTGAGACTGACTTAAATTTTTGTCTCCTTCCCCCCCTGCAACCCCTCCTGCATGCAAAAGGTTTTTATTTATTGTGATTGTTCCACTTGACTTTGTGTGCCAAGTGATGTAGATCTGTGGTCAGCAGCAATGTCCAAAGACTTTTTTTTCTTCCCGTGGGAAAGCGAAGGCGTGTAGGAGGATTTTTCTTTCTCTCAAGATTCATGCCGACAGCGTGCGTGTACTCCTTCAGGCACAAGTGTGTAGATGTGATGTGAAGGACGCGTGCTGTAGGCCACCAGAGCACAAGAGAGTGTGATGGATGTGTAACAAAAACGTTTTGAACTTAGGATTTTTTCCTGCTCATTACATCACTGTCAGATTTCTTGGTATATAAATATAAAGTATTACTAGAAATTGCTCTGCCAATTTATGAAGATTTTAGCATGTGTATTTTTTTCTATCTATATAGCACAAATTGTTGGAAAGAGAATGAGATTTTTCCCTCTGTATAGATCTATTGGTCTTTACAACAACAAAAAATCTTTGTATAAATAAGCCTTTGTGAAATGCACATTGAGGGTCGTGGTTTTAGATCCCCTTTTCTTGAAAGATAATAGTCCGGATACGTTACTAGTTACTCTCGGCGCACCTCTCTCTCTGCCCTTGTTCTTTTCAGTCTTGCTGTCATGTGGAGTGAGTGTTGGGGAAATGCAATAATGTCTTTTAGGAAGAACCCGGGACTGCCTTCATAGCGTTTAAACAGGTTGGTAAAGGTAGCTGCTTGTCCATGCTGAGAAAAGGAAGTCATTGAGATGTTCCTAACTTGTTTTGTTGAAGGGTTTGGGATGTTGTTCTGCCCCGTGCAGCTGTCTTATTGCTTGTCTACAGTCGAATTGGACATTTCTTTATCTACCATTGGAGAACCTTTTTTTTTTCTTTGTGAACTGATTCCATCAATGCTGTTAATGAGTTTTTGACCAAGTTGTGTTTTTTGAATGATGGAAATTATTTTAATTCTTAAAGATACCTTCTGCTTTGTTAGGGGCTTGTGAGTGGTCGGGGTTTGCCACTGGTAGATCCTGCTTCTTTACTTACCCACTGTTGCTTCTGTCTGTCTGTCTGTCTGTCTGTCTGTCTGTCTGTCTGTCTGTCTGTCTGTCTGTCTGTCTGTCTGTCTGTCTGTCTGTCCCCCCCCCCCCCCCCCCAGCACTGAATTATCCTGTTAATGTACTTCTCTTGGCTGAAAAGATCGGGGCTTTGTTGTTGTGATGTGAATATTTAAGCAGATCGTTTTTGTACCCTGCACATTTGAGAGTCGCAGGAAACTTCTCCTGTTACCGGTGTTGTGGCCTAGTGGTTGGGCATCTCACTGTCTCCGGCAGAAGAGCCGAGTTCAATTCATAATAGGGGAGAACATTTTTATTCCGTATTTTGATCTCTCTGCTGGGATGGTTCTCTCTGTCTCAGCCAGAGTTTACCTTGACAGGCAGGGTGGGAGTCTCACCTCCTGAATGATCAAAATTGTGGTGACTGTAAAAACATTTACTTTTAAGGAAAGAAACTCCAGTGCCAATTTCATGCCAGTCTGTCTAGGGAAGAAAATAGAAAAATTTTGAAAGTTCAAATGTCCTTCAATTTTTTTTTTGTCTCTTCATTTTCATTGACCACGGACAACGTTATAAGCCACAGGGTTCCCAGCCAGTGGAAGAGCTGGCTCGTGCTTTGTTTCTCCGGTACTCGGATGACTGGTTTTGTCTTAAAGCGCCGTCTTGCGCATGCTTCTGTCGTAGTGTGGTTTTTCAACCTAGAAGTGTGGCCTTTCTGGTGTTTTTTCTGTGGTGGCCTTTCAGAGCTGTGTCTTCTCTAGTCGCGTTGTGGCGTTTGGCTTGCCCCTTTGGTTTCGTATTGCAGGGATGCCGTTTTTCCTCCTTTTTTTTTCCCTCCTCCCAGTTATTTGCAGTAGAGTAAATGTTATCCTTCTCAGCTTTCATTTTCTGTTTAACCACATATTATTAGTTGTGTCTATGAACTGTCTTTGTGGGTGGTTGGTGGGTGCTCTGGTGTGGCTTGCTTCTTCCTTCCTGTCAAACATCTGCCGTTCTTATCTCCCCTTCTTCTTTTTGATGTTTGTTACTCTCTTGTAACACCTCTAATCTTCTGGTGCTCATACGACCTTATGCAGTTGCGAGTGCCGTAAAACCTCTACGAAAACTAAAACTAAAACTGAACTGTATTTTTGTTTGAAAAGGCAAACTCGGTAAATTGTCGGGTATTTTTCACAAAGTCCCGGTGGCATCCCTGTGTTTTGCTCTCCTTTTTCCTGAACACTTTGTGGTCACGTGGCGCAATAATGCGTGCGCCGGTGAACATTATCCGTTTTGGTCACCTGGTGCAGTTCAACTGCACCAGGCTCGAAAAGTCCGTTGCAGTCACTCTCCTGGCTGGGTGAGCAGATGGGGTAGTTTGTACTGCTGGATGGGTGACTGCAAAGTGTTAAAGTATCTGCAGCCAGCTTTTTATTCATCTAGTCCTCTCTTTTAAATTATTTTATCTTAGAAATCAAAAGTCTTCAAGAGGTTCTGTGTCATAAAACCACTGCATTTTTGTCTATTCATCCTTTTGATCTGAGGTGAAAGAAGGAGGGGAAAAAATAAAGAGACCCGAAAGTCATATAAAAATAGATTTGCTTTGTTCATGTACCCGGATGTGCACGAAAAATGAATCCTGATTTCTGTTCAAATGAACCAAACTGTAAATGAGAAAACTGATCACGAGAATGCTGAATCTCACGTTTCTGTCTTTGGTTGTTACAATGGAGAGACTCTCATGGAAATATTAGCTTTTAGCTTTTCCCAACAAGAACTTTGTTCTAAATGCTACTGCAGTTCTGTGGAACAATGCAGGAAGCTGGATGCTTTTGAACGCATCTTTGCCATGGTATATGTGTATATATATATATATAAATCAGAGTACGGAAGTTCAAAGACTTTTATCTGTAAAAGATTACCGGAAAATTGTCTCCAGAATTCTTCCCCTGCAAGTCCACTGATAGGCTGAATGTGTTTTTGCTTTTACTTAACAGAGTACAATTATTAATTCTGATGGAAAATTCTCTGATCTTACTCTTTTAATCTATTCTTGTTGTTACCCATAAAATGTCGTGATTAATATTATAATGACTGCCTGTACATTTTGGAAAAAATGTGTTAGCTGTATTCTTATTAGGAAAGCACAATTTCTTTTTGTCTTATTACTTCACTTGTCTTTCGCTCTCTCTCTCTCTCTCTCTCTCTCTCTCTCTCTCTCTCTCTCTCTCTCTCGTTTCAAAGTGCCTTCTGCTGTGTACACCTCTCCTGTCTCTCTCTCCCTGGATCGCATAATATAATTTTTTTCTGGTTACGGACTTGTTATTTGATTTATGGGACCTTTAAGTTTTTTTCACTTTTCTATTGTGCCCTGGGTCTCTGCATTTCATATCTGTGCGTTTCATTCCGTTGCAAGAATTCCCAGAAAAGGTTCAGGGGAACAGTGGCCCGAAACTGTGTCTGTCGCTTGCTGAATTTTGAAGTAGGATATAACCTTTTCCATACCGTGTACCAAATTATCGCTGCCTTTCTATACACATTATAAATAGGTGCTCATAATTATTGGCACAAAAGGGTTCAAATAATGAAGAGGTTACAGGTACAACCATTTTGTAAAGGTGATGATAAATGGAATGACTTTTTACAAAAAAATGGTGGTAACAAACTATTTGATTACTATAGAATGTTCAAGAGGTTTTGGGTACCACTGTTCCCGAGGTGTTCATTTTAAAACACAGGTGTCAAACTCAAGCCCAGGGGCCACCTCTGGCCAGGCGAACAATTTTATCTGGCCCAAAAGAGAATTTTAGGCGGTCTGTCCTGAGAATATTCATTCTTCAATCATAAAGCAGAACAGAACTTTACTTCAAAATTAAGAGACTCGTTGCCAAGAAAAGAGGCCAAACGTCAAGCTCAGACAAAGTGGTATCTGCGCAAAAATTGGCATGCCTTGATTTGTTCTTATTTTCACTTTTGTCTGTGTTAATTCATTTCTTTGTTTTTTTAAAAGGTTAAGTCTTTTTCCGCTGCTCAATGAGTGTTTATCCAGTTCGGCTCTTGACCTTAAGTGTAACTCGACTTGGGCCCCTGAGTGACTGAGTTTGACACCCTTGTGTTAAAAGATAGAATATTGGTTGTTTTAAAAAAAATAAAACCACTGTGAAGATCTGTTTAATAACTTATTTCCTGGTTGTGCGGCAAACTTAATCAGAGTGTTGCGCTCCCATGCAGGTGTGTGGTGCGAGTGTGAAGAGCCCTGCTGCATATGGTTGTGACTTTGTGTGCATGAAGGTTAGGATGAATGAATGATGTGAAAATGCAAAGCTTGCATTACTCCTTTCATTGCATTTATTTTTCTCACCTTCTTCGCCAGTACAAAAGTCGGTTTGTGTTGAAAATGTGCTTTAATTGGTCCTTCCATTCTATCTGGTTAAAGTTCATAATATGTTAAAGAAGATGAAAAAATGGTACATATACTCGGAACAGGTTTATGGATATGACACTTGGACTCTCACCATCAGCATTCACCTCTTTTTTACATCAAATTCACACGATGAACACCATCATGGCCATATTGGCTCTTTATGTACTAGTTCTAGCCTTCCTTAAATCGATTACTATGAAGGAGAATTACTCTATTCAGCATCCCAGTCTATCTACTTTTATGGCTTTATCTTTCTCTGCTTGGGCTGGCTCGAACAGGCAGGGTGGAAGCTTTAAGACCTTAAATCGATTTCATTCTGTTGAGGAGTGGGTACAAAACTATTGTGTCAGTGCCGATCAAACTTGGACAAAAGTCAGAAATACCACAGACTGAGTTGTAATTATTGTCAGAAACTCTCATTTTTTTGCTATAAATAAAAAAAAAGAAATGAAAAATGAAGTCACAACAGAAACTATTTGATGGCAATATGGAAACTTAAATGCTGCAATGTGCGGACGGAATAATGAAAATGAGAATACTGGCCCTTAAGTAGAGCACTAAGTTTATATCAAACCATGCACGCTTCAGCAATAAATCATAAAGGAAAATATACATCGGGGTAAACTTGTGTATATTTTTTGTATGAAATATAACCAAAACCATCAAACTTTACTGTGATAAGAACAAAAAACTCCACTGGAAATTTTTTTTTTTTCTTTTGAGTGTTTTAGTTTGAAATTGTCCATTGCGACTTTCATCTGATTATGATTGGCACTGATACAGTTTCATTCAAAGTCTTTCCTTACCCTCCTGGGTGGGGGTAACAGTCAGCAATCAGCAATGGTGGGCGAATTAAGAATAATAACAATGGATAGTATGTCTGTTAGTGTCTGACGACGACCAGCTTTTCTGCAGAGAGAATATTTTCTAAAGAGAAATAAAAGAAATGAGGAACAAAATGATTTGTGGCCTCTGCTATGGCTAATGATACTAGTTCTTACAGAGGTGAGTTTGCTACGTTTTTAACATTTGAAAGCTTTATTTCCACTTGTGGTTGTGCGCAGCTTCTGGTCAAGTCCTGGATCGATAACAACAACCACAACAACCACAACAACCACAACAACAACTGGTCCAGTGTATTGTTCTCCTTTCCTCCTGGCCTTTTATCCCTCACCTCCAAATTCTACATCTGCTACAGTTCTTGTGAACCCAATTTTTGAAAGCTCTGGTCAGTGTTTTTTTCTTGGTCTTCCTTTTATTCTTGTTTACCCTAGATTTATCTGATTGTCCGAGAGGTTTTGTGATTTGTTTTGTTCCAGAATGTACTGCTGATTTGTTCTCTCCTGCTTTTTGCAACGATTCCGTCTGCTTTTGTTGTTTCTTAGTTCCAGCCTCTTTTTCTTCCCATTTTTAGAACTTTATCGTGTTCTGATTTCTTTAATCGCTTCCTGACTAATTAGTGAACTAGTGCTTGGAACGTGATGATGGAATGGCCTCTTGTGATTGTTACCTTTTTTTTTAAAAACGTGGTGAGAGATGATATGACTATGATGCTATATGTCCTCACTGTCTTTGACAAGACGATGTGGTCCGTTTCATCACAAGCCTTAGCCGTTTTCTTCTTTTTTCAAATTGCAAGTTGTCATTTCGAAGTAATGGTCAGGTTTCCTTCTTGTCCTGTTAGCATTTGTCTGGTCTTGTAGTATCAGCACCGCGTCTGTGGTGTAGCACTTAAGCTTTTTGCTGGAGACATGAGTTCAATTCCTCTGAGTTGGGAGAACTTTTATCGCGTATCTAGGTCTTTCTGCTGGGATGTTGTATCCCTCTCTGCCTGGGTTGGCCCTGACAAGCAATAAATCAGATGTGCTCGCTGCACTGTATACCTTTTTTTTTTTAGCTCTGTTAAGTTTTGCAGCAATAGGATGATTTTTTTTGTTAACATTGTATTGTGTGCTGGTGGTACGTAGGATAGTTTTGTTGACTGAAGTTTTCCTACGTCATGATATGCTTTTCTCTATTACTCCACCTGGTCAGCCTATCTTGGACTCTCAGTCATTCTGTACTGATTTTTTTTTCTTCCAAATACCCAGGCACGGGTAACTACTTTTGTTCCATCTCTTGTGTGCAATTGCCGAGGGCTGGCAAACTTTCTCAAGTCAATTGATAAAAAATTAATTAATTTTTTTTGCTTATTGTACTTTGCAAGGCATCTGTGCCTATACTATATATGTATGTAGACGGAACGATTATGAATTTCTGACTGGTTTGGAATCTTTTTTGTTTGTTTTTGTTTTTGTTTTTGTTTTTGTTTTTTTGGGGGTTTTTTTCAGATATGAATTTATACGTCTGCAGGTTTTCTTTTCTCTCCAATAAGCAGCTGTAGTATCCTCACGCTAGAAACATTGTTTTGTTATTGAAGTATGTCTTAGTCTAACTCTTGAATTTTTTCCAGTCCATATAGAGCTGTTACGAAAAAATGAAGGTATGGACTATAGTTATGGTAAGACCAAAGGATTCCAATGGTATGCTTTTTTTGTTGCTATTTTTTTAAAGGCTACAGGCTGGTAAGGAATGCTGCATGTAAGAACTCCAACCAACTTAAGGTGTTTTTTTTTTTTTAAAGATGTTTTTTTTGTCTCTTTCCGCTCTTGTCATTCGGGAGGAATGATTTTGGGTAAAATTTGCAAGGCTAAGGGGTTATTGAAGGGTGGAGGTTTTGACATTTTGCTGCCTCTTCTCGCCAATTGGTGATGTTTACCATCCAGATTTCCCCCAAAATATGATGGCAAAGTGTTAAGGATTTTCCTGTAAAACTTTGACAGTTTCTCTGCAGTTTCTGTTTTCTGAACTGCTGTCTTCAAGGGTCAGTTATATATATTTATACAAATATATATATACATTTTGTGAAGAGAACTGTAGTTAGTTTATCATCATCATCATAAACAGTGAAAATGAAGAAAGAAATAAGAAACATCTGATGCATAGCTCTATTTAAACCGTTTTGACTTCAGCCTTTGAAGCATGTTATCTTTCTTTGTTCCCTTGTCCGGCTTTTGTTGTAATATTGCTGAATGTGTAAAAATGAGTTTTAACTTGTGTTGCCATCCTCTTTGAAAGTGATGGGCTTTATGAACACCGAGAGAACTTGCATTGCTGACTGTAAAAGTTAGTTTGAACTGCTGACAGTTGCTTTTAGATTTTAATATGTTATAGGATGTTGTTTCCCCTTTCAGCAGAATGTGGGAAATTTAATTTTGTCTGTAGTGTTTATAGGTGTTGGACTGTCCCAGATTATAATTTTAAAAGATGTACCCATACTGCTGAAAATAAAGAGTTCTTTTGTTGGGCTTATGTCGGAGTCAGATATTTGGAGCGGCAATGTCAATAATCTTCCTTTCTTCTTTTTTTCCGGTTACCGATACAAAGATGCAATTGTTGATGGAATTAGAAACATGAGCTTTTCCCCAGAATTTTCTGGTTTCGACACCAAGGTTTCTTGTTCCGCAGAGTTCGGTCCAACGCTTAATATAAACCGGACCTACTCTCCACACCATTTTCTTAGGAATTTGTCTTTTGTCTTTTGTGGTTCTGTTCACCACATATTTTGTCTACAGTAATGGTTTGAACAAATGTGAGGCAGTGTGGTGGAGTTTTTGGGCATGTAGAGTTTTTGGTATCATCGTAAAGCTTATTCACTTGTCTTTATTTGGATGAAAAAATATCCATTTATCTTGAATACAAGTCGAGATATTTGCGAAAGAAGGAGGTGGGTGTCACTTGTTTTCAGAGGAAAATTAGTGAGAAAATGGCAGCCAAAGATTAGTTATTTCCTTAGCTTAAGAGTCCATGGTAACTGAAAATTTACATTTTTTGTGCCTTTAATCAACGTTTTTCAGAAAAACCCGCACAGAAATGAGTTTTTTAATGGGCATGAAAGGTGTTGAGCCAAAAAACAAAAATTTGATAAAAATTCACAAACCTGGGGAAAAATGCCAGTTTCTTCACTTTGATTATTTTGACGAGAGCCTGATTCCATCACGCTGCCTCACAAATCGTCACCTGAGTGCAACGACCCTGTATCCCACAAGAAACAAAATTTTAAAAGGAGAAGGAAAAAAACTTTGTCAATTCATCGAACGATGTTTGTTAAAAATGAAAGTCTGAATGTTGCACTGGCGATATTTATTGAGCTACGAGTCTAAAAATTTGACACAAAATCCCCAACGTTATATTTAGTAGATAAAAAACAAGAAAGATTTTTTGACATAGTGTAAGATACAGAGTTGTTGTATTCAGGGGACGAAATCGTCTTTTAGGGCCAGTTATTTATATATATATAAATATTTTTACAATCGAAGTTTTCCAAGTGGGTGGTTGGCGGGTGCTCTGGTGTGGTTTGCTCCTTCTTTCCAATGAAAAATCTATCGTTTCTATCTCCTCTCCTTTTTTGTGTTTGTTACTTTCTTGTAACACCTTTAATCTTCGGCCCTTATATGACCTTATTGTGTTGCAAGTGCCGTAAAACTCTTACTAAAACTACTAAAACTATAAGTTATCCAAGACAGCCGGACACCTAATGGCAAGGGCGAAGAAAGTGATTGCCTAATACAAATGGACGTTTTGGACAGTGTCGTTATTAAATTTTTGAAATGCAAAGTGGAGGGGTGGGGGGGGTGGGGTTGGGTTTTGGGTTGTTTTTTTTCTGTACAGGTGATTGTCTTGGACAGTGGAGCGGGTGGGGCTGTGCTTTGAGGTTGGTCGTCGCGCTCACTGTCAGGACATTCCTGTATTTGCAACGAGACGGTTGTGACGCAGATTTTTTTTCTTTCTTCTTTTAATGAAAACCGTAGTCTCATTATGAAATGTTGCTAGACAGGTAGAGAGTCGACACTGCTGGGGTAGCATTTACACCGAGGGAGGGTTTTTTTTGGTTTTTTTGGTTTTGATTTTTGGTTTATTTACCAATTAAATCCATAACTGTCAGAATTTTCAGGATCATCCTTACATTACTGGGACTCTCAATGGAAAAGCTGAGGTTTTCTTACTGAGAATATTGTCATCATCGTTATAACTTGTGCATTTTATAAACTCACTCTCAAAGGTGTGTTCTTTTCTTTTATGAGTCGTCTCCTTTTACCATACTTTAGCCTGAGAAAAAGAATTGTATTTTATGAAGTTTTTCAGTTTCATGACTTCAATGACTTCCCTTCCTCATTAATTAAGAAAGAAAATAACTGTTTAAAACTGAGAGACTGGACTGGATGTTTTCAGGGGTTGGGCTTTGTCCTCTACTCAGTATGATTTGTTCGATTTAATTACATTTTTTCCGAGTCAACAAGAGATGCCTCTTTTACCTTGTCTGTCGATGCTGAATTAAATATTTTACGTAGCAAGTGAGGGACAGTTAAGTTTTCTTAAATTATACAGTCTCATGGTTAGGAGATTAGGAGAAAAACAGTTAAGTTTTCTTAAATTATACAGTCTCATGGTTAGGAGATTAGGAGAAAAACAGTTACGTTTTCTTAAATTATACAGTCTCATGGTTAGGAGATAAGGAGAAAAATGCTCAATAATGCAAGCATGTGTGGATTTTCCCCCATGTTTATTAAATCATTGTCTTTGTCTCTACGAGTCTATGCTCTTGAACTGAAGGGCATTAAGTATGAGTCTTAATTTTGTAAAGGGAGAAAAATGTGCACTTTTGAAATCTTGTGTTGCTTCTATATTAAAATGCTTTACATGATAGCTTTTAGGTTCCCCTCGCATACTGGGAACACAAGGTACATTTTACGGAAGTTTTTCACGTAATATACACAAACATATGCATTCTTTTTACTAATACTAATTGGAAGTCAGCATTAATAGTAATTTTCGCAGCAGGATAATTCTCAAATCTTTGTCTTTGCTTACAATTTGCGTCCTCTAAAAATTATTTTTATTTTTGTTTGTTTGTTTGTTTGTTTGTTTGTTTGTTTGTTTGCAAGAGTTTCAATAGTGTAGTAAAAGCACGCCTCAGTAGGTCGGACATGCACACATAAATGCATACCTCAAATAAACAGGAATTATTAGCGTTAATACAAAGAATGATTTTTAAAAAATTTTGATCTCTGTGGTGGAAGCTTTATTTTTACTGATTATCAAGTTACTGCGTGTGCTATTTTAATCTTTAAGGTACCGGTAATACAATGTAGGCCTACCAAGCCTTGCTTTACTTTTTTCTTTTTACGGATGGGGTATATTTTTTTTTTTCGTGGCTTTTGTTTTTATATTTGTCATTTTTGAGTGATTTTAAATTTGACCCATCATTTGATCAGAATTAATTCAGGAGGAGTTGCCTGAGCCTGTTTTTAAAAAAATTGTTTAATTTTAACAAATACGCTGAATTTTTTTTCTTCCCTTCTTGATGTAGATAGTGGTAAAGAATGCGCTGGTGCATCTTGAGCCTGGTCAGCATGTGTGACGGACGCCTAGTTTCTTTTCTTTTCATTGAAAAAAATGAAATGATACTTGGATCAGGAGATTGATGATTGATATACATGTACTACCAAAGTCAGCCAGTGATGATAATTATGTCTTCTGTCTAAGGGATGATGATGGCCTGTGAACCTAGCTTATTAGCAAGGTTTGATTCTTCTTTCCCCCACCCCCCCCCCTGTTTAAATTTAAGTTTTTATTTTACAGGTTTGGTGTTGTTATAGCTATTAAAGATTTATTTTTTTTCTTTGCAATGATGTAGTTTGGTTTGTTTTTGGTTGTTTCAACTTTATAAAAAGGTATAATAATTATACTGAGGGTGGAGCGAGTTGTATTAATGCCTCGTCCTCCCTCTCATTGCTTGCTTTTTTTTTGTTTTGAATAGCCTGTACTGTAATACGTATGTTAAAGCCTGTACTGTAATACGTATGTTAAGCTCATGCAATGAGCGCTATGTGCAGCTTTTCCAACCTCTTGAACTGTGCTAATTTTGAACAATAAACATGATTTATGATGTGACACGAAGGAGTTGTGTTTCGTGCCTGTTTGTTGCTTGTTGGTGAGATTGTGCCTGCTTGTGTGTGTGTGTGTTTGTTTTTTTGTGTGTGTTTGTGCGTGTGTGTGTATGTTTGTTTGTGTTCTTCTCTTCTGTTCCAGTCTACTTTGTTTTTACCCAACACTAAATGACCGTTATCCTGTTTTCTCGAACAAATGTCTGAGAAAGTTACTCAGGATCATATACGAGACAGACAGAGTCACCAACGAGGAGAACGTGTGAAGGGGTAACAAGACAGAGCCCGGTTGGAGATAAGGGTTTTGGGGTTCTATTATTGAATATTTTATACTCTCACTATTTTACTCTGTGTATTTGAGATCTCAGTGATACTGAAAAAAGGATATTGTTGTATGTCCCTTGGTGAAATAACTCGCTGAAATCTCTGATGACAAAAGACTCTCTTCTGATCAAGGTATGGTTTCAAGGTATGAGTCTATACTTTTTATTTTCCATTAAGAATTGCGACTTGATGTTGAAAGACGGCTGAGTCGACAGCAAGAAATAGCTGATGAAAACTTTGGCGCCACCGCCGAGTTGATCTAAAAGTAAGGAGAATGACGGGAAAACCTAATCTTCTTCTAGAAGACGCGAACAAATACTTTACGTGTTCACAAATGGCGGGAACAGCCAATCATCATCTCAAAGACGCCAACAAAATACTTGAGGTGTTGCAAAACGCTGAGCTCTGGGTCAAAGTGACCTGTAACAGTGACAGTACTCTCAGCAAGGGTCACTAATCATTTATTTTCATATCTTCATAAACAAACGTCAGCCAAAAATAATGACTCTCAAGCTTAAAAAATAACAAAACAAGTGCTGTTTATTTAGTCGCAGTCTTCAATTTTCCCGAACGACATGAAGTTGACAGTAGGAGAAAAAGGCAACACACAAAAGAGAATTAAAAAATATAAAATATATAAAAAACCCAAAAGTTATTGCTCTTAGCATAAAGACATGTGAGAAGCCATATATTTTTTACATTTTGTTTTTACAACATTCTCCTTTTTCTACAAGGGCCAGATTTGAATTTTCTACTCAGATCTCGGATGCTCTAAAAAATAAGACCACCCCCCCCCCCCTTTTTCCACAATCTAAAAAAAAGAAGAAAAAAGGAGAGACTTCATGTAATATTATAATCATGACCTTTCACTACAACGCATCTGTTCAAGTCCCCTGACTAAGTCATTCTTTATCAACCCCTTTCTTTAGGATTTGTGAGGCAGCGTGGTGGAATCAGGCTCTTGTCAATTTTTGGGCATGTAGAGTTATTGGTATCATCTTAAAGCTTGTTCATCTGTCTTTATTTGGATGAAAAAAGTATCCATCTATCTTGAATACAAGTCGAGATATTTGCGGATGAAGGATCTGGGGGTCACTTGTTTTCAGAGGTAAAATTAGTGAGAAAATGGCCGCTAAAGATTAGTTATTTGCTTAGCTTAAGAGTCCGTGGTGACTGAAAATGTACATTTTTTGTGCCTTTAATCAACGTTTTTATGAACAATCTGCACAGAAATGAGTTCTTTAATGAGAATGAAAGGTGTTGAGCCAAGAAACAGAAATTTGATAAAAATTCACAAACCTGTGGAAAAATGCCAGTTTCTTCAGTTTGATTATTTTGACGAGAGCCTGATTCCACCACGCTGCCTCACATTTAATATTGCTTCCACAAACTCTTGAATTATAACCGTGTGACTCCGAGTCTCATTTTGAACGGTCGTTTGTCACATTTATTTTTTTTCACTCCAAAAAGCTTCTTCCTTATCAAACATCTATCATCCTTACCTGTCCTTTTTTTTCTTCGTTTGTTACTACTCTCTTGGTGGTGGTTGGCGGGTGCTCGGGTGTGGTTTGCTTCTTTCTTCCTATCAAACGTCTATCGTCTTTATCTCCCCTTCTTCTTTTTTCCTATCAAACGTCTATCGTCTTTATCTCCCCTTCTTCTTTTTTTGGTCTGTTACTCTTTTGTAACACATCTAATCTTCTGGCGCTCATATGATCTTATGCAGTTGCGAGCGCCGTAAAATCATTTACTAAAACTAAAACTTTCTTGCATCACCTCTATCCTTGGACAATTACATGACTCATTTGAGTTGCAAGTGCATAAAACTCTCCCTGAAACAGAACTGAAACTTAGCAGCCTAAAAGGAAAGTAGATCAAGATCTACGTCCGAGGTTTCACTTCAGAAGATTTGCCGGACTCCTGAATTGACCGCATTCGTGAAGTTCACCCGAGGACCATAACCTCCTAGTAGAACGTTGATGAGAACTCGAAGCTTTGTTCTGCTCGGCCGTCTATTGTCACAGTCTGTACAGGCCACAAGACGCTCGCTGACGCTTTTGATTAGCGCCCATTAGTCACGAGCGGCCAATTTATCATGAACTATCAAGAACAACTGGAACTATCTATCTAAATACGTTAAGTGGAAGTGGTCGATTAGAGATAGTAGGACTGCAATTAGAGGGTAAGGTGGAATTTTCGTCTGTAAAGCGTCATCAATGATGAACTGGGGCTTGATTAGGGCCAAGCGACTGAAAGTGATAATCTGGAGGTCTTCCAGAGAGGCATTATTGCAACACAGTGATTCAGATACAATAAATCGCAAACAAATGAAACATCAGCTGACGTAGAATGCCATAAGGAATTGTTAATGCCACGCACTCACCTCGGAAACAGTTACAGAATGTCGAAATCATAATATTAGCTTCAACCTATGCAATGCGGGTAACTGCATATTGACTGCTAAATGTAAGGCTCCGCCATACACCATTTTGAAAAGTGACGTATGGCAGATTCTTATACAGAGCAGACAATATTCATGTAAGTCGATAGGAACTGGAATAGAAATCATACTTTGTAAAAAAATGATTTCGGCTAAAACCCTTTTTGCGAAATATTTTAAATGCTCAGATCTCTCATAACAACATCTTTCCGGGTCAAAGATCCCACACTACAAGTACAAGATGGTTCACTCAACCCCAAAAGTGTCCACGGCGTACGCGCTTATTCTCAGATGGCGCTGCAGTCGCTGTTTTGAAGCTCTCCTTCGTTTCTCGAGAAGAAGAATAAGGACAGCACCCCCTTGCGCACGAGACCAACTGCTGTTCATCGGTCAAGGAAGAGCTGTTCAAGTAATCAAGGCAACGAAATGAGGACAGACATACCTGGTTAATGATGTGCCATTTGGAAATATCTGAGTTCATTAACGACTACAGTGGTTGATAATGAATCCTTGAGGGTATATTAGCGAACCACGAGTACGTGCTTGGTCTATCTATCTATCTATCTATCTATCTATCTATCTATCTATCTATCTATCTATCTATCTATCTATCTATCTATCTATCTATCTATCTGTCTGTGTGTCTGTTTGTCTGTCTGCCGGCCTTTCTATCTATCTATCTATCTATCTATCTATCTATCTATCTATCTATCTATCTATCTATCTATCTATCTATCTATCTGCCGACCTTTCTATCTATCTGCCGACCTTTCTATCTATCTATCTATCTATCTATCTATCTATCTATCTATCTATCTATCTATCTATCTATATATCTATCTATCTATCCATCTATCTATCCATCCATCCATCCATCTATCCATCCATCCATCTATCCATCTATCTATCTATCCATCTATCTATCTATCTTATTTTACAGGTCACAATTGTAGATCATAGACAATAAATCATGGACAGCATGTCATGGTATAGATGAGATGACTATTTCTGGAGTAAAAACAGTTTTCAGTGATGATTGAAGGAGAAGATGATGATCTGTCTTGAAAGAAACAAAATCTTCAAGCCTCAGTTGCACACATACATAAAACTCAGAATGTTTCATGCTACTGTCTACAAGCTTCAAGTATGAACAACTCACTGTCAGATAAAATAAAAGAACAACACATACCAAAGCCATTAAACCTTCATCTTCTCTCTGCCTCTCTCCTCTCATCTCCCCCCCTCTCTCTCTCTCTCTCTCTCTCTCTCTCTCTCTCTCTCTCC
>NW_004797500.1:1089363-1090373 GCF_000002075.1 Aplysia californica
TCCAATACTGTAAGAAATCGTCACCATCCACTACAGCTGTCTTAAACTAAGAGACAAGTGATTTATCACATTTATCACAGTGTAAATACCTGTTCCCTTTTACTATTACCATCCACTACAGCTGTCTTAAACTAAGAGACAAGTGACCACACTCACTTACACAATACTACGTAGTACATATTTAGCAAGTCTTACTTAGGGCATGTCATTCACACAGATTTTAATTTAGAATACTAATTAAATGTGAGGCAGCGTGGTGAAATCAGGCGCTCGTCAAAATAATCAAAGTGAAGAAACTTATATTTTTCCGCGGGTTTGTGAATTAGTATCGAATTTTTGTTTTTTGGCTCGACACCTTTCATGTTCTTTAAAAAATACATTTCTGTGTGGATTTTTATTGAAAATAGTTGATTAAAGGCACACAAAACGTAAATTTTCAGTTTCCAAGGACTCTCAAGCTAAGGAAATAACTAATTTTTGGCGGCCTTTTACTCACTAATTTTACCTCTGAAACCAGGTGACCCCCACCTCCTTTATTCCAAAATATCTCGACTTCTATTAAAGACAAATGGATATTAGTTTCATCAAAGCAAGACAAATGAACAAGCTTTAAGATGATACCAATAACTCTACATGCCCAAAAATTGACAAGAGCCTGATTCCACCACGCTGCCTCACAATTCTATCGTTGATTGGCCCCATCAATGGGCTCGAAGTTGAAACGTGGGAGGTGATCTAAATCCTGTCAGGGACCCGACGTTGTGTCCTTGAGAAATGCATTTAACATAAGTGTTTTCCTCTCGTCACCCAGCTGGTAAAGAGTACCCGGAATAAGACTGCGAAAGACCTTGTCAATATCTTAATGTTTGAGTGCGTGTAATCTGCAGCTTGCCCTGTATGCCTCCGGAAAGCCGAGAATGTTTCTCAGTGTTCTTGAGCCTGATGGTGTAATAATGGTTGTAAAGCGCATAAAGCATGCTCTAAAGCTTGGATATGCGCTATAGAAATGC
>NW_004797501.1:0-12912 GCF_000002075.1 Aplysia californica
GTTTTGTTAAATAAAAAATTTGGGAGGCGCCCCCTTTTTTTAAACCAAATTTTTTTTATACAAATGGGTTGAATACCCTCAAAAAGGGTAGGTGGGGGTGTGTGTGTGTGAGTATATGTATGGCGGTGTGTGCGGGTGTGTGTGTTAATGGGGGGGGGTGGGTGGGGGGAAGAGTGTCCACAACCGTCTCCGATAGGACTAACCTAGAGTTACAGAGGGGGGGGGGGGGGGTAACAACTCTCCCATGATAACTAACAACCTCAAAGATATCTCGGGAAATTCTTGCTTAGATTCCGTCCGAGCTCCTGACTCCGGTAACCAGTGTTTTAGCGACTACCACACTCAAGCAGGATTTCTGTACTAATGAAAATCATTATACCGTTAGAGAAGAAATATGCAGTACTCGTATCAATGTTGCTTCTTCTATGTCTACAGCCTAGCAAAACTGTACCTTCTGTGTTGCTTCTAGTTCGTCCGTCAAGACACAAAATGCGATAAAAAAGTAGCAAATTATGTAATAATTCTGTCATCATTTTTGAAAGTGCAATATGCAGTGTTTTATTTTTATTTTTATTTGTTTTACAGGTGGGCAAAATAAACTAAATGTCGTTACTAAGAAAAACAATTTTTTTGCAAACATCACTTTTAAGAAGACATTTTTGACGATAACTTCCTTCTTATCTGAAAAGCGAATGTTGTTTTCTTGTTTGTGACGATGTAGCCGGTGTCTCTCATCTTACACGACATGGTAAACTTTACAACAAAACAAAACAAACAACGCCCCTTGGATACTTAGGCACAATATTCTTGTAAAGATGAATGATGCTTCTTAGTTGTTAAGCTGTGAGAAATCTACACAACATCATTTTACTCACCAAAAGGGAAAACAAATCATTAAAAACAAACCCATATTCTTAATGTCGCTAGTGTTGAATAGTGTTTCATTACACAGTTTTTGTGTGTGCAAATGGGTCATCAGGGAATTTCAGGGATTTTTTAAAATGTTGGCGCTTTAATACAGCTGTGGACACAATTAAGATCTATTAGGAGGCGGGGCTTCTGACCCTGCCTGCCACGACGAACCCAGGCTGAGAGGGATACAACATCCCATCCCAGCAGAAAGACCGAGATTCTCGATAAATATTCTCCTCACAAGGGAATTGAACTCGGATATCATGTGTGGGATAACTGCGCGGCTAACCGCTACACCATAGACATGTTAGGTATTGACGTTAAGAAATGTAGCTAGTTCATGAATTTGTATTTACATAGTATTTAGAAGTATTGAGGTGTCTTTCTTATTTATCATGAAATGTAAACAAAGGCCCTTACTCTTATATTTTTTATCTCGTTTATCTTTTTGTTTCATATACTCAAATAATTTTGTTCGTTTCACCCATTTCATGTTTTATCTTGTTACAACTATAGCCTCATTGAGCTTCCATTCCTATCTCTAATCCTGCTTTCTCCTTTCTCTTCTATTTCAGATGGAACTTCTGGCCGACAGAGGCAACTGGGAGGTGATCGTAGCGGCGAGAGCTCGACAACCGAAGGTGAAAAGGGTTCTGAAGAAGTTCTTGTTGTTTGAGGATGATGACCATACCTCGAGGATGTGGAAATGGTCCTCCTTTAAACACGAGCTGTCCTTCTTGCAATCCCTGGAGCACCATAACATCGTCAGGGTGTTGGCTGCTTTTCAGTGCCCGTCCTATTTGGGTATTGCGATGGGGTATCATCCCACGGATCTTTCCCGTGGACTGCTTGACGTGACCTACTCCGAGGCGGAATCCTACACACGTCAGCTCACGGACGTCATGTGCTACTTACATGGTCAGCGCATCATTCACGGAGATCTCAAGCTAGGGAACGTTCTCCTAGACAGAGCCGGCGTGGTCAAACTCTGTGACTTCGGTCACTCTCAGGTCATTCCCCATGATACAGACAAGCCCAACGGGTGGGGAGGCACCAACGGTTATCTGCCACCAGAGTTATACGACAGCCAAGTTCACAACGCCTTCAAGATGGACAACTACTCCCTGGGCATCTTGCTGTGGGCTTTGTTCTTCGGGACTGCTCCTTGCGACAACATTGATTATCTGAACGAAGTGGACAACGGTTGGTTTCTCAAGCCACAACACACGCACTGTCTTCAGCGGCTTCTGACTCTAACCCCTACACTCCGAGCACACATTTGGGAGATTGCTGGGATTCTCAAGGACGAGGATACATCAGAACGTTGCGTGAGGAAGGGCTCTGTGTGTTCTCTGAGCTCCGAGAGTTCTTCGGACTCTGCTCAAGCGAACCAGTCATCTCCAGACAACGGTTCCTCTGTAACGGAACGTCCAGAGAGTGCGGCCGTGTGGAACCAGTTCCTTGCCCCACCGCCCCCACACCCTCAGGCCACATCCTGCTACCTTCTTCCTCAAACGGCATATCCAGACAGTGGAGACGTCACAACCAGCCTGGCTCCGACTTGGCCGCCTCTTCACAAAGACCTTTGAAATGTACAACTCAGCAATTCTTGGACATTCTCTCCAACAACTTCCAGATGTTGGGTCAGTCTGAGCGGCCATCTCCTGGTAACGTTTTTCCTGACCGGAATTCTCCACAAGGCTCAGCTGGCTTCAACCAGGACATGCCTGTGTTCTCTGTTTCTTCACCATAGCCTTCCCGCTTTTTTTTTTCTCTCTTAGTGAGATTGTGCGAGAGATAGAGAGAGAGAGAGAGAGAGAGAGAGAGAGAGAGAGAGAGAGAGAGAGAGAGAGAGAGAGAGAGAAAGAGGGGGGGAAGAGAAAGTGTGTGTGTATGTGCGTGTGTGTGAGAGAGAGAGAGAGACAGAAAGTGTGTGTGTATGTGTCTGTGTGTGTGTGTGTGTATGAGTGTGTATGTGTGTGTGTGTGTATGTGTGTGAGAGAGTGTGTAGGTGTGTGGCTGCGAGAGGGGGGGGGGGGAGAAAATGTATGTGTGTTCGAGAGAGAGAGACAGGCGGGTAGAAAAAAGTACGTGTGTCTATGTGTGTGTATGGGTGAGAGAGAGAGAGAGAGAGATTGGGGGAGGGGGGGAGAAAGAAAGTATGTGTGTGTGTGTATTAGAGCGCCTATGTGTGTGTGTGTGTGTGTGTGTGTGTGTGTGTGTGTGTGTGTGTGTGTGTGTGTGTGTGTGTGAAAGAGCAAAAGAGAAAGAGAGACAGAGAGAGAGAAAGAAAGAGAGAGAGAGAAAGAGAGAAAGAGAAAGAGAGAGAGAGAGAGAGAGAGAGAGAGAGAGAGAGAGAGAGAGAGAGGGAGAGAGAGAGAAAGATACGGGAGGAGGGGAAGGTGTTGGAAGGGGGCGGACACAAAGACAGAGAGCATTGTGAGAGATGGTAGATAACAGGGTGTGGCTGCAAAAGTTTGTTCCAGTTTTGACGAGTTCGCATGTACATATAGGGAACGTTTTTATGCACATTTTGTACAGTTAAAGTGAAGAAATAAAGTTATTTAATTAACTGTCATACACGATATGTGTTCATTCGTTTACTTTTTTTGTAGCAAATAAACTCATCTTTTCTAAAATAGACCTTCTGGTTTCAGAGTTCTGGGCATAAAACGTAATATATATTTGTATGGGCACCAACGCGTAAGTTCTTGCATAGGTGCAAATACGCTTTCCTGACTTAACGAGTTCATGTGTACATACAGGGAAGGCTTTTATAGCAAATTTTGTACAGTTAAAGTGAAGAAATAAAGTCATTTGATTTACTGCCATACAGGATACGTGTTCATGCGTTTAATTGTGAATTTTTGTGTATAATATGTATATAACATATAATTTTTTGTGGAAGGGCACCAGCGCGTAAGTTCTTGTGTAGGTGCAAAAATACTTTCCTGATTTCACCAGCTCACATGTACATACGATGAACGATTTATGCACATTTTGTACTGCCAAAGCTAAAAAATAAAGCTGCTTAATTATTCTCGTCCATAAAATGATAATGTCACTATGGTCATTGGTTTAAATGTGGTTAAACTCTTCTTTTGTCAAATAATAATATCCCTTACGATTTCACAGTTCTGTGTATGTATATACTGCGTCTGTAAATGCATCAGTGTGTAAGTTCTTGAGTGTGTTTTGGAGATAGATAGATAGATAGATAGATAGATAGATAGATAGATAGATAGATAGATAGACAGATAGATAGATAGATAGAGAGTGACAGACAAACAGACTGATACAGTTACGGACACACAAACAGAGAGCATCGTAGAGATTGTAGATAGCAGGGTGTGGCTGCAAAGACGAGTTCCTGTTTTAACGAGTTTGTGTGTACATATACAGGGAAGGTTTTTTAAAAGAAAATTATGTATAGTAAAAGATAAGAAATAAAGTCACTTTTTTGCTATAAAATACTATGTGTGTTTTTTGGTTTCCCAGTTGCTTCTTTTTTATTTTTTGTAAATAAACTCCTCTTTTGTAAAAACATATATTTTGATTGTATTGTTTGTTTATTTGTGTATGAGTGTGTGTATGTGTGTGTGGGGGAGCGTCTATCTATCTTTCTATCTATCTATCTATCTATCTATCTATCTATCTATCTATCTATCTATCTATCTATCGCACGCGTACAGTGTTGGACTGTAGGTGTTCAGTGCCCATACACTTGACTAGAGCTCTATGGGGAATCTTCTGTTGTTTCCCCTTTACTCTTGTCTTCACGGTGAGCAGCCATGTTGCGAAATTCGATAGTTGTAGGAATGAACCAACAAGTCTGATGGTCAAGACCCCAGCAAGTTCACTGAACCAACAAGTCTATTTAGTTTAGTTTTAGAAAGTGTTTTACGTCACTTGCAACACAATAAGGTCATTTTAGTACAGAAAATTAAAGGTGTTACAAGAGAGAAACAAACACAAAATGGAGGGGAGATAAAGATGATATATTATGTTTAATAGGAAAGAAGAAGTAATCCACACCAGAGCACCTGCCAACCACCCCACACCATCAGATCTGATAGTCAAGATCTCAGCAAGTTCACTGAGATTGACTCCACAGCTTGTGTTTCGTGTACACGAGGAGGTCTTTGTTTACCATTGTTGTTTTAGACACAACAACAACATCATCAACAACAACAACAACAACATCATCATCATCATCATCATAGAAAACAACAGCAACAACAACAACAGCAACCTCAACAACAACAACAACAAAAACAACAAAAACAACAACAACAACAACAACAACAAAAACAACAACAACAACAACAAAAATGGCCTCATCAAAAACAACAACAACAACATCATCAACAATAACAACAACAACAACAACAACAACAACAACAACAACATCAAAAACAATGTGTTTGATCTTAGAGTGAGAATCACAAACTGACACTCTTAAATTTTCACTGATTTTTTAAATTTAGCACTTTTATCCGAAATAATTTTGCGTGGATTGTAAAACTAAAGTGATTTTTAAATTATTTTCCTGACGAATCGACCTAGTTTCACCAACATATAGTGCATTAACCCCCCAAAACCTATTCCAGTAACACAGCTCTATGATTTCTGTTGGTAACAGGAGAGAACATTTTCCTAGGAAGTTTGACGCAAAAGTTGACGTTACGCTCTAATGTGACGGAATTAAGCCAAGAAATTTCACATTTATGTCTATAGATGGTTGATTCATTTCATCAACATTATTTCAAATGAGAATCTAAAATTTGACATTTTTTAAAAAAGGACTATACTTGGATGGAACTTAATTTACAGTTTAAAAATGAATAATAACGCTGACTTGGTGTTACGGAAGGAACAGTGTGTCAAATCTTAATTTGGTAGGTCTAATAATAGGCTTATAGCTTACAATCGAAATGGTCTAAGACGACCACCTAAAGTTGTGAAAAAATTGCCATCTTAGAGGACAGGTGGCTGTCTTACACAGTGTTATTATAATGTCAACCCTCCCAACCCCCCCCCCCCCCCTCCCCGAGGGTGAAATGGGAAACAGTCGTTTTTACAGGTACACAGGTGGCTGTTAGATCAGGTCCGGCTATGTTTCTTAAAATGTCGTGAAAAAAAAGTATTTGATTCCGGACAGAGAGCTAAGACAATTTTGTTATCTTAGTTCATTTTCCACACATTTAGATTGCTTCCACTTTTACTTGTTATAGATAGGGCCTACAGTTTTTAAAAAAAAAGTCTTTTCCCTCCTTTTTCTTTGTATTCTTTCATCTGTTTGTTGCAAGTGTCATTGGGCTTTCACTAAAACAAACAAAAAAAATGTAGGCTATATGTGAGGCAGCATGGTGGAATAAGGCTCTCGTCAATATTTGGGCATGTACAGTTATTTGTATCATCTTACAGTTTGTTCATTGTCTTTATTTGGGTGAAAAAAATATCCATTTATCTTGAATACAAGTCGTAATATTTGGGAATGAAGGGGGTGGGGGTCACCTGTTTTCAGAGGTAAAATTAGTGAGAAAATGGCCCCAAAGATTAGTTATTTCCTTAGCTTAAGATTCCGTGGTAGCTGAAAATTTACATTTTTTGTGCCTTTAATCAACGTTTTCAGAAAAAGCCACACAGAAATGAGTTCTTTAATGGGCATGAAAGATGTTGAGCTAAAAAACAAAAATTTGATAAAAATTCACAAACCTGCGGAAAAATGTAGGTTTCTTCACTTGATTATTTTGACGAGAGTCTTATTCCTCCAGGCTGCTTCACATATGTACATCTTTCTTCCTGCACATTCCGAGCTTGTCCACAGAAACGGTTTCTTTTTAAGCGAGATAAAAGTGATGATCGAGCCCACCCCACCCCGGAAAAAAATATTTTTAAAATTTCTAAACGGGGTGGGGGGGGGGGGATTAATGTTGGTATCTTTCATTTAACTATTTTGACGAGTATAACATAGATGAAAATAAAATATAAGTTTTCAAACTATGTGGGAGGGGCATATGATGATCATGACTGTAAGGCGCATCGATATCGATGGTGATTTAACATTCTCACCGCCTGTTCATTTCACGTGACACCCTTTCGAGACACCCCAATAAGGACATTGAAAAAAAACAACATACAAAACACCACCAGCACCAGCACCACCAACACCACAACCAAAACCACTACCACTACCGGCAACAATAACAACAGCAACAACAACAGCAACAACAGCAACAACAGCAACAACAGCAACAACAGCAACAACAGCAACAACACAAAATACGACAACAAGAAAAAACCAAACCCGACATCAAAAAAGAAAAAGAAAGAAAAAAGAAAACCAATCCCAAACAAACAAATAAAAACAAAAAAGTACAAACAAACAAAGGTACAAACAAACAAACAAATTTGGATAATACCATTAGATTGACATTTAAAAAGGTAGACCTCAGAAACTGTCAAAAGATCACTGGAACAAAGGAACACATCGCATGCGGCATACGTGAGAGACAAAGAAAAGGCTGTGAGGAAGAACAAGGAAGTAATGCTGCATAATCATACCCTCGGGACACGTTGGATCATACCCGAAAACAGAGTTAGTAATAAAAACTGTATTACGCAGCTTCTCATTGGAAGTTCTAACTGACTTAAAAATAGGCTTACTCCACCCATTCATCATCCAGTGCCAGATCTTCGACAGACATCGGCAATCATGGTTCTCCATTCATTCCTTTGCTCGGATGCTCTAAAATGCTGTTCCACCCATTACCCACCTATTTCTCTCTCTGTCGCTATCGCTGTCAGTCTGCTTTTCTGTCTGTTTGTGTTTTTGTCTGTGTGTCTGTGTCCTTACAAGTAATCAGGCTTTCTCTTCTCACCTCTCTGGTCTCAACAGCACAAAGTCTGCTTTGACTATCAAGGCACCCCGGAAATAACGGGTCACGAGTGTGACAAACATACAAGAGAAGTAGAGGAAAATGACGATAGTAAGGATTAGGAAAGAAAAAGCAACAGTTCCCCTTTGCAGTTCAGGCACGATTGTGTTATGAGCATGACATTCTTAAATCCACCAATTTACAATTCTACTGTGCATGATGTCCTTTTAGGGAATGGCCTAAAGACACTTCTCAGTTTGTAGCACCGCCCCGAGAGGGGGGGGGGGATACGATAATTGGAAAAGTGACGTATGATGGAGTCTCACACAAAGAAGTCGACGTGATGAATGTGTGTGTGTGTGTGTGTGTGTGTGTGTGTGTGTGTGTGTGTGTGTGTGTGCTTGCATGCGTGTGTACATGTGTGTGTGTGCGTGCGTGCGTGCATGTATTTATGCAATGTGTAGGCATAAATACATCAGTGGTTGTACATGTGTATACTTGTAGTCGAAATCGACAAAATAAAAATCATTATGTTTTATCAGAAGAATTGGTATTGTTATTGATAGTAGGAATGATAGTAGGTGTCTGGTTTGCAGGTGCTCAGATGCGGTCTGTTCCTTCTTTTCTGTCATCGTTATCTCTCGTCCTGCTCTACGTATATTACTTTCAAGTAACATCTTTATCCGTTAGTACTTATATTAGCTTTTTGTGTTGCAAGTGCTGTAAAACTTACTGGAACTAAATACTTTTTTATATGTTGTAGTAGTAGTAATAGCAGTAGTAGTAGTAGTAGTAGTAGTAGTAGTAGTAGTAGTAGTAGTAGTAGTAGTTGCACACAGCTACCTGCTGTGTCTTCGATAGCCAAGAGCAAGCAAAATGCGAGAGTCCTGACGGTTTGGTCCATGAGGTAGACGTTTCAAAATTTGAGATTTTGGTACAGTTGAAAAAAAGACAAAATTCCCTTTCAATTAATAATAATATCTAAAATAATGGCATTTATAAAGTGCTCAACCCTGATTTAAGCGCAGGCTCTGGGCGCTTTAGAATACAACAATGTTATATTATAATCAGTACCCTGTGTTTTGACCCAAATAAAATCTCTGCGCACCAAGATTCGACACTTTAACTCCAATAATGTCAAGTCTGTGCGCCTCTACGGCTGCGAAACATGGAAGACAACAAAGTCCAGACTTTCATCAACAGGTGTATAAGGAGTATTCTAAGAATTAAGTGGCAGGATAGAATAAGAAATGAAGAGCTGTGGGAAAGGACAAGACTAAAGGATTTAGAAGCAGAAATAGGACTAAGAAAGTGGCGATGGATGGGGCCCACCTTCAAAAGCCCAGCGGAAAAGTCACAAGACAGTCGCTGCAGTGGAACCCACATGGGGCTCGAGGCAGGGCTAGGCCACTGAAACGTGGAGGAGATGTGTGGAAAGAGACATGAGAGAGATGAAGCTCACTTGGAACAAGCTTGGAAAGATGGCCCTGGACAGAGATAAATGGAAAGGGCTTGTATGTGGTCTATACCCTGCCAGGGGTGGAATACATTGATAATATCTATTTCTTCCTCTTCTCTCTCTCTCTCTCTCTCTCTCTCTCTTTCTCTCTCTTTCTCTCTCCCCCCTCTCTCTCTCTCTTTCTTTCTCTCTGAGTGCATGTGAGTGTGTGTGTGTGTGTGTGTGTGTGTGTGTGTGTGTGTGTGTGTGTGTGAGAGAGAGAGAGAGAGAGAGAGAGAGAGAGAGAGAGAGACACACTGAAAGAGATATAAAACGAGAGGGGGGAAATGGGGATGGGACAATAAAAGTAGATTGTTGAGACGTTCTTGCTCACTCAATTTTTTTATACATCAAAGAAATTCTCTCACTAAGGTTTCTCTTGAACATAATGGTTTGTGTAGCGTTAAATGTTGAACTTCAGTGAACTACATCATACCAGCTTCACCGCTTCTAGCGGTCACCCATTGTCCAGTTTTCACACCCGTGCCGGTTACGTCGACGACTCACAAAATTTAGCGGACATGGACAACGATTAAAAAGCTGGCTTGTCATATCCGTATACACACTTGCCTTTTGTAGATGTTTTCAGTTTGGAGATCAAAGAAACGATTGAACTGATGGCCCTGAGGGAGCCAGGTGACTCCTGACAGGGTAGGGCGGACAATAGAGATAATGATGTCATCAGATCCTGGACTGGCTGGCCTCGGCTTGTTTTTGTTACAGATTTTATGGATTTTTATGAGGATCATGGAAATTTTAAAATCAACTTTTGATAGGTTCTCTGTAACTAAATATGCCTATAAAGTTCCCTCCACATATAAACAAAAAACAAACAAAAATCAAAACAAAAGCTACAACCAAAATAAAAAAAATCATCAACAAGCGAACAAAAATGAAAAACACCCCTTCTCTTAAAAAAAGATAAAATAAAATGAAATGGAATAATAATAATAATAATAACAATAATAATAGTAATAATAATAATGATAATAATAATAATAATAATAATAATAGATAGCATTTGTATAGCGCTAATCCCCGTTCAACAGCAAGCTATATGCTCTTCACAATCTATTCTATTACCCCAGCAGACCTGAGAGCATTCTGAAACAAACTCCACTTCCTGAGAAGCATACAGTGCAAGAAGCCATTTATACAAGATCTTTGGCTATCTATGGCCACGTGCTTATTTCCACGTGGATGAAGTGACGAAAATTCCTGTAAAGTGCCTTTCCCAATGACACAACGTCGGGCCCGTGGCTCGAACCCCCGACCCCGCAAACTCACGATTACGAGTCCGGTAGTCTTACCACTAGGCTACCGACGCCACATAATAAAACATCAGTAACAAACACACAAAAACAAGAAAAATAAAAAAAAGCAAGAAAACGAATTCTGGAACAAAAACTCGTCTGTGTTAGACCTTCGTTTAGAATTTGAGCACCAAGCAAGAGAGAGAAATCAACTTGCTGTGAAACTGAGACATATTGTCAGAAATCAAGAGAAGGATGCGCTAATCTAATCCTAAGTACAAAACTGTATCCTGAGGTTAAAAGAAAATATTGTAACGTCTCAGCTGTTCTGGTGTTGGAGAGTAAGAAATTTCAGCACACGACTTTTCATAATGTATAAATCATGCGTCATTATTGTGTGTGTTTGTGTGTGAGTGTGTGTGTGAGTGTGTGTATGTGAGTGAGAGAGAGAGAGAGAGAGACAGAGAGAGAGAGAGAGAGAGAGAAAGAGAGAGAGAGAGAGAAAGAGGGACAGAGAGAGAGAGAGAGAGAGAGAGAGAGAGCGAAAGAGAGAAAGAGAGAGAGAGAGAGAGGGAGAGAGAAAGAGAGAGAGAGAGAGAGCGAAAGAGAGAGAGAGAGAGAGAGAGAGAGAGAGAGAGAGAGAGAGAGAGAGAGAAGGGAACAAAAGTCAGTATAGCTAGTCATTTTCTTCCACTCTGTTTTATTTAATTCAGAGAAGATCCATCATTTAAGTTTCTCTTTGAAAAAAGGGTTTGTGTTGGAATAAAGGCTCAACTATATGATACCACCTTCACCACTCCAAGCGGTCACCCATTGTCCAGTTTTCACACCTGTGTCGGTTCCGTCGAAGACTCACAAAATTTAGCGGACATGAACGACGATTAAAAAGCTCGCTTGTCATATCGGTATACACACCGGCCTTTTGTAGATGTTCTGTTTTTATAAGTGATCTATGAAACGAATGAACTGATGGCCCTGAGGGAGCCAGGAGACTCCTGACAGGGTTGGGGGGACAATAGAAATTAATGATGATATCATCAGATCCTGGACTGACTTGCCTAGGCTTGTTTTTGGTAAAGATTTTAAATTTTAGTGATGGTCATTGCAATCAAAAAATCGAATCTTTAGATTAGGTTCTGTATAACTTAAGATGCCTATGAAGTACCTCCACTTTAAAAAAATGCATATAAAAAAAACACCCCCAAAAATGAACAACAAGCAAACAAAAGTTAAAAACAAATCGTCTCTTAAAAATAGATAAAACGGAAATGAAATAGAATAATAAAACATTAAAAAGCAAACACAGAGAGAGAGAGAGAGAGGGAGAGAGAGAGAGAGAGAGAGAGAGAGAGAGAGAGAGAGAGAGAGAGAGAGAAGGAAACAAAAGTCGGTATATTGAGACATTTTTTTCCACTCTATTCTTGTCATTCAGAGAAATTCTCTTTATTTGATAAAGTTTCACTTCAACAAAACGACTAGTATTGTGATAAAGGCTTGCCTATATCAAACCACCTTCAACACTCCTAGCGGTCACCCATTGTCCAGTTTAAACACCTGAGCCGGTTACGTCGACGACTCACAAAATTTAGCGGACATGGACAACGATTAAAAAGCTCGCTTGTCATACCCGTATACACACCGGCCTTTTGTAGATGTTCTGTTTTGATAAGTGATCTATGAAACGATTGAACTGATGGCCCTGAGGGAGGCAGGGGGCTCCTGACAGGGTAGGGCGGACAATAGAGATGATGATGACTGGCTTGCCTCCTCTTGTTTTTGTTAAAGGTTTTGAATTTTGATGACGCTCATTGAAATTTTTCAAAGCCTTTTGATTGGGCTGTGTGCAACTAAGGCCACCAAGGGTGCCTTTGGTATCCCCTCCATATATAAGGGCCCGATCTGAAATTTTCTTCCTATTCGATTTCACTTCTCAGTGAGGTTACAGCTCTTGATATTGCGATCTTGTGTTCTGCATAGCCGACGTTTTCCAAAGTGCACATCCCGGACTTCAGAATCAGTTGTCTTTTTTCTGCTTTCTGGCATACGTATTTTCGTTAGTGCACTGTGCTCTGTGCTGTTCGTGAGATTCAAAGACTTGAGAAACGTTTCCGAAAAATCTACTTGTTTGTTGATTTCCCTGGCGTTTTGTGCTGCTGTTTACCATCCAGCAACCATGCCGGTGTTGAAGGAAGCCAAGTACAGAGTCCTGAACAAAGACGCGTTGGAGATTTTGGACATGGAACAGGTACGTTGTCTTAGACATTTTCTTACTTTTGTGTGTGTTTTGAATAATTTGTTTCACTTATTAAACTTTGAGTATTAAGCTAATAACGATATTAGAAAATGCGTTACAGTTCTTTGCTAATAT
>NW_004797501.1:13012-16316 GCF_000002075.1 Aplysia californica
GTCTTTTTCATTGTAATGCGCATTGAGCATCTTTTAGGAAATGGAAATGCGCAGTATAAATGCTATTTATTATTATTATTATTAAAATGCCGTGAAAAAAAAGTATTTAATTCCGGACAGAGAGCTAAAACAATTTTGTTATCTTAGTTCATTTTCCACACATTCAGATTGCTTCCACTTTTACTTGTTATAGATAGGGCCTACAGTTAAAAAAAATAAAATAATGTCTTTTCCCTCCTTTTTCTTTGTGTTCTTTCATCTGTTTGTTCTTTTCGGCCATTCTGTTTTATCGGTGTTACAAAAAATATGTAGGTGGTTGGCTGTTGCTCTGGTGTGGTTCTCTTCTTCTTTCCTATTTTTAAAAAAAATCTATCGCCCTTCTCTCCCTCTCTCTCCTCCTTTTTAAAAAATTAGTTACTCTCTTGTAACACCTCTAATATTCGGCACATAATTATGACCTTATTGTGTTGCAAGTGTCATTGGGCTTTCACTAAAACTAAAACAAAAAATGTAGGCTATATGTGAGGCAGCATGGTGGAATCAGGCTCTCGTCAATATTTGGGCTGGTAGAGTTATTTGTATCATCTTACAGTTTGTTCATTGTCTTTATTTGGGTGAAAAAAATATCCATTTATCTTGAATACAAGTCGTAATATTTGAGAATGAAGGGGGTGGGGGTCACTTGTTTTCAGAGGTAAAATTAGTGAGAAAATGGCCGCCAAAGATTAGTTATTTCCTTAGCTTAAGATTCCGTGGTAGCTGAAAATTTACATTTTTTGTGCCTTTAATCAACGTTTTCAGAAAAAGCCACACAGAAATGAGTTCTTTAATGGGCATGAAAGATGTTGAGCTAAAAAACAAAAATTTGATAAAAATTCACAAACCTGCGGAAAAATGCAGGTTTCTTCACTTTGATTATTTTGACGAGAGCCTAATTCCACCAGGCTGCCTCACATATGTACATCTTTCTTCCTGCACATTCCGAGCTTGTCCACAGAAACGGTTTCTTTTTAAGGGAGATAAAAGTGATGATCGAGCCCACCCCACCCCGGAAAAAAATCTTTTTTTATTAATGTTGATTATGTTTATTAATGGGGATTAATGTTGGTATCTTTCATTTAACTATTTTGACGAGTATAACATAGATAAAAATAAAATATAACAGTTTTCAAACTATGTGGGAGGGGCACGTGAATAATGATGATCATGACTGTAAGTCGCATCGATATCGATGGTGATTTAACATTCTCACCGCCTGTTCATTTCACGTGACACCCTTTCGAGACACCCCAATAAGGACATTGAAAGAAAACAACATGCAAAACACCACCAGCACCAGCACCACAGACACCACAACCAAAACCACTACCACTACCGGCAACAACAACAACAGCAACAACAACAAGAACAACAGCAACAACAACAAGAACAACAGCAACAACAGCAACAACAGCAACAGCACAAAATACGACAACAAGAACAAACCAAACCCGACATCAAAAAAGAAAAAGAAAGAAAAAAACAAACAATCCCAAACAAACAAATAAAAACAAAAAAGTACAAACAAACAAAGGTACAAACAAACAAACAAATTTGGATAATACCATTAGATTGACATTTTAAAAGGTAGACCTCAGAAACTGTCAAAAGATCACTGGAACAAAGGAACACATCGCATGCGGCATACGTGAGAGACAAAGAAAAGGCTGTGAGGAAGAACAAGGAAGTAATGCTGCATAATCATACCCTCGGGACACGTTGGATCATACCCGAAAGCAGAGTTAGTAATAAAAACTGTATTACGCAGCTTCTCATTGGAAGTTCTAACTGACTTAAAAATAGGCTTACCCCACTCATTCATCATCCAGTGCCAGATCTTCGACAGACATCGGCAATCATGGTTCTCCATTCATTCCTTTGCTCGGATGCTCTAAAATGCTGTTCCACCCATTACCCACCTATTTCTCTCTCTGTCGCTATCGCTGTCAGTCTGCTTTTCTGTCTGTTTGTGTTTTTGTCTGTGTGTCTGTTTCTAGGCACAGTTTTATTCTCAGTCACTATGTCTCTCTGGTTCTTTCTTTACAGTCCACGTCTCTTTCTATCTGTCTGTCTGTCTGTCTGTCTGTCTGTCCGTCTGTCTGTCTGTCTCTCTCTGTCTCTGTCTGTCTGTCTGTCTGTCTGTCTGTCTGTCTGTCTGTCTGTCTGTCTGTCTGTCTGTCTGTCTGTCTGTCTCTCTCTCTCTCTCTCTCTCTCTCTCTCTCTCTCTCTCTCTCTCTCTCTCTCTCTCTCAGACAAGACAGAGAAAGCACGAAAGTAAAAGTGTGCGTATTAAGACGGTCAGAGGGAATTAGAAACAGAGAAAGATAAAATATATTTATGTATATATATATATATATATATATATATATACAGAGAGAGAGAGAGAGAGAGAGAGAGAGAGAGAGAGAGAGAGAGAGAGAGAGAGAGAGAGAGAGAGAGAGAGAGAGAGAGAGAGAGAGAGAGAGAGCGTACATCAATAAAGCAATAACTATAATGACTTTTTTTCATGCGAAAGTAGTTGTGAAATGGCCAGAAATAGAGCATTCATTGTCTTCTTATAGCCTATCATCTTCCATCAGCACAGACCAATTAATTCTCCTTTTTCTTGATTTTTCATTCTTGAAACCTAACAATCTGCACCATCTTGTCACATTTTACGTAACATATAAATTAAATCGGAACCTAAATTAGGACACGGGACAAAATAAAAAAAGGTTCCCTACAATTTTCATAAAGAAGATGAATCTAAACTATTAACCAGCAACTTATTTCCGTTGATCTCGTCAATCGGTAAAAAAGGTCTATTTAACCCTTTCGCTGCCTCCCTCGAGACTCTTTGGAAAATCAATATTAAAGCTCATCTGGCAATGAAGGGGTTGACATTGTGCAACAACCCACATTTTCAATCTGTCTATGGGATCGTTTTTCTTACTGAAAAGTTAAACACATTGTGTTATTAAAAAACAACCCCCCCCACAACAACAACAACAACAACAACAACAACAACAACAACAACAACAAAAGTAATGGTTGAAACACTTTCAACCCAAGGACAGGAAAGGAGGTAACATTTGTTTTTTGCTCGATGATGGTTGAGACCCGTCGCTTATTCTTTGGCTCTTAGCCGTGCTACGCAAAAGACCCCAGAGCCTTGTAGAATACACACACATGCACAAACATTCACACACACTCACACACACACACACACACACACACACACACACACACACACACACACACACACACATACTCACACATACACATA
>NW_004797501.1:16416-21870 GCF_000002075.1 Aplysia californica
AAACTCCTCTTTTGTAAAACATATATTATGTGTGTATTGTTTGTTTATTTGTGTATGTGTGTGTGTATGTGTGTGTGGGGGAGCGTCTATCTATCTATCTATCTATCTATCTATCTATCTATCTATCTATCTATCTATCTATCTATCTATCTATCTATCTATCTATCTATCTATCTATCTATCTATCTATCTATCTATCTATTTATCTATCTATCTATCTGTCTATCTATCTATCTATCTATCTATCTATCTATCTATCTATCTATCTATCTATCTATCTATCTATCTATCTATCTATCGCACGCGTACAGTGTTGGACTGTAGGTGTTCAGTCAGGGGACACTGCCCATACACTTGACTAGAGCTCTATGGGGAATCTTCTGTTGTTTCCCCTTTACTCTTGTCTTCACGGTGAGCAGCCATGTTGCGAAATTCGATAGTTGTAGGAATGAACCAACAAGTCTGATGGTCAAGACCCCAGCAAGTTCACTGAACCAACAAGTCTATTTAGTTTAGTTTTAGAAAGTGTTTTACGTCACTTGCAACACAATAAGGTCATTTTAGTACAGAAAATTAAAGGTGTTACAAGAGAGAAACAAACACAAAAAGGAGGGGAGATAAAGATGATATATTATGTTTAATAGGAAAGAAGAAGTAATCCACACCAGAGCACCTGCCAACCACCCCACACCATCAGATCTGATAGTCAAGATCTCAGCAAGTTCACTGAGATTGACTCCACAGCTTGTGTTTCGTGTTTCCAAACTATGTGGGAGGGGCATATGATGATCATGACTGTAAGTCGCATCGATATCGATGGTGATTTAACATTCTCAATGCCTGTTCATTTCACATGACACCCTTTCGAGACACCCCAATAAGGACATAAAAAAACAACAACATACAAAACACCACCAGCACCAGCACCACCAACACCACAACCAAAACCACTACCACTACCGGCAACAACAACAACAGCAACAACAACAACAACAACAGCAACAACAGCAACAGCACAAAATACGACAACAAGAACAAACCAAACCCGACATCAAAAAAGAAAAAGAAACAAACAAACAAACAAACAAACAAACAAATAAAAACAAAAAAGTACAAACAAACAAAGGTACAAACAAACAAACAAATTTGGATAATACCATTAGATTGACATTTAAAAAGGTAGACCTCAGAAACTGTCAAAAGATCACTGGAACAAAGGAACACATCGCATGCGGCATACGTGAGAGACAAAGAAAAGGCTGTGAGGAAGAACAAGGAAGTAATGCTGCATAATCATACCATCGTGACACGTTGGATCATACCCGAAAGCAGAGTTAGTAATAAAAACTGTATTACGCAGCTTCTCATTGGAAGTTCTAACTGACTTAAAAATAGGCTTACTCCACCCATTCATTATCCAGTGCCAGATCTTCGACAGACATCGGCAATCATGGTTCTCCATTCATTCCTTTGCTCGGATGCTCTAAAATGCTGTTCCACCCATTACCCACCTATTTCTCTCTCTGTCGCTATCGCTGTCAGTCTCCTTTTCTGTCTGTTTGTGTTTTGTCTGTGTGTCTGTTTCTAGGCACAGTTTTATTCTCAGTCACTATGTCTCTCTGGTTCTTTCTTTACAGTCCACGTCTCTGTCTATCTGTCTGTCTGTCTGTCCGTCTGTCTGTCTGTCTCTCTGTCTCTCTCTGTCTGTCTGTCTCTCTCTCTCTCTCTCTCTCTCTCTCTCTCTCTCTCTCTCTCTCTCTCTCTCTCAGACAAGACAGAGAAAGCACGAAAGTAAGAGTGTGCGTATTAAGACGGTCAGAGGGAATTAGAAACAGAGAAAGATAAAACATATTATATGTGTATATATACAGAGAGAGAGAGAGAGAGAGAGAGAGAGAGAGAGAGAGAGAGAGAGAGAGAGAGAGAGAGAGAGAGAGAGAGAGAGAGAGAGAGAGAGCGTACATCAATAAAGCAATAACTATAATGACTTTTTTTCAATGCGAAAGTAGTTGTGAAATGGCCAGAAATAGAGCATTCATTGTCTTCTTATAGCCTATCATCTTCCATCATCACAGACCAAATAATTCTCCTTTTTCTTGATTTTTCATTCTTGAAACCTAACAATCTGCACCATCTTGTCACATTTTACGTAACATATAAATTAAATCGGAACCTAAATTAGGACACGGGACAAAATAAAAAAAAGGTTCCCTACAATTTTCATAAAGAAGATGAATCTAAACTATTAACCAGCAACTTATTTCCGTTGATCTCGTCAATCGGTAAAGAAAGGTCTATTTAACCCTTTCGCTGCCTCCCTCGAGACTCTTTGGAAAATCAATATTAAAGCTCATCTGGCATTGAAGGGGTTGACATTGTGCAACAACCCACATTTTCAATCTGTCTATGGGATCGTTTTTCTTACTGAAAAGTTAAACACATTGTGTTATTAAAAAACACCCCCCCCCCCAACAACAACAACAACAACAACAACAACAACAACAACAACAACAACAACAACAACAACAAAAGTAATGGTTGAAACACTTTCAACCCAAGGACAGGAAAGGAGGTAACATTTGTTTTTTGCTCGATGATGGTTGAGACCCGTCGCTTATTCTTTGGCTCTTAGCCGTGCTACGCAAAAGACCCCAGAGCCTTGTAGAATACACACACATGCACAAACATTCACACACACACACACACACACACACACACACACACACACACACACACACACACACACACACATACATACTCACACATACACATACACACAGACACGCACACACAGACACACACACTCAAACACGCACGCGCACACACACACACACACACACACACACACACACACACACACACACACACATACACACACACTCCACAATGGAGCAACAATAAACACACAAAAAACGCAGCACCTCAGTATAATTCTCAAATATGCGTAAAGTCGAGGAGTTCGACTGACTTTCTTAAAAAACAGTACAACATCATTTGTCTATTTCAGCATTAAAAAACATAGTGCCAATAACATTTTCCATATTAAGCCTTGTTGTTGTTCTCAAGGCTCTCCACTGACGTCGGGTTGATCTCTCTCTCTCTCTCTGTCTCTCTCTCTCTCTCTCTTTCTCTCTCTCTCTCTCTCTCTCTCTTTCTCTCTCTCTCTCTCTCTCTCTCTCTCTCTTTCTCTCTCTCTTTATCTGTGTGTGTCTATGTTTATGTGTCTGTCTGTATGTATGTCTGTGTGTTTGTGTGTCTGTGTGTCTGTGTGTCTGTGTGTCTGTTTGTCTGACTGTCTGTGTGTCTAGTGTTATTGGCAACGTGTATAGTAGGTCAAGTCATCTCAATAAAAACCACGAAAAAATCGAAATACATACTTTCCTTTTCAAGTCTATCTCTCCTCCTCAAACACACACACACACACACACACACACACACACACACACACACACACACACACACACACACACACACACACACACACACACACACACACACACATACACACACAGATATATACCGGCGTCTGTGGTGTAGCAGTTAGAGTTTAGATGTTATGTCGTCGCACCCAGAGGACGTCGGATCGATTCCCGAGTGGGGAGAAGTTTTATCGAGTAGCCTACCGGTATCTCGGGGGGGGGGGGGGGTTGCAGGGATGTTGACGTGTATCCCTCTCAGCCCGGGGTTATGCCAGGTGCCTATGGGGATGGGATCGGGTCGGTCGAGTTAGGTTGGGTCGGGCCAGCCGTCCGACTCGTCCCCTGAAAACAAACGCGTTTGTTTTTTAGGCGACGAGTTAGGCGCGATCAGCTTGTGCCACGATTGCCGCTTTGCGCACTCAACCTGGCTAGCAAACCGACCCGACCCCCCAATAGGCACCCTGTAAGCTCTGATTGGTAGGGTCGAAGCAGCTCGCCTCCAAAATTTTCTAAATTGTGTCGATGGGGACGTAAAACATCTACAAATGTTGTCGTTGAAAAGTAATGCTGTTCCCGCATCCGATCCGGACATTGGGGATTGGCTTGTTAGTGAGGCAACTTCCTGGGCCTTCGGCATATTGTGGTAGGGTGGCCTCGGCATATCGTGGTACGGTGGCCTCGGCATATCGTTGTAGGGTGGCCTCGGCATATTGTGGTAGGGTGGCCTCGGCATATTTTGGTAGGGTGGCCGGTTCCTTTCCACACCGCCTTTACTTCCCCAACTCGAAGTTAGGTATCCATTACTGCTTGGTGGGCACGAGGAGGCGAAAAAATCTGTGTCCGAACCGATGCTCAAACCCGGACTGTCGGCTTCGGAGACGAGCGCGCTAACCTCTCCGCCACCGCACCCTTACTGTCGTTGTACATTGATTATTTATTTGTGTGCTGTTTGTGTGTATAGAGAGTGTGAATTTGACAACAATGTTATCTCTTTAGATGTAGTACTCAATTCAGAAAGCACCAATTTGAGGGCTTGAGAACATAGTTAATCCCGAAAAAGCTTCCTTTTGGGAACAGGTGTAGGTTGTTGGCACACACTCTAGCTTCACACATCGGCAGACGACTTCTAGAAGACATCAAACGTCCCTGCGTGACGTCATTGTTCTGAATCCTGTTCTCACTAAACCTCTCCGATTCTACTGGCGTTCTTTACTACTTTTTACACCACAGAGATTTCCAGAGCTCACCCCTGTGACTGTGAGTGCTTGACGGGGGACCCATTGTGGTCCTCTCCTTCTTTCTTATCACACCGTCTGATACTGGGAAAGTATGTGTCTATGTGTGAATGTGTGTTTGTTTGTGTGTGTGTGTGTGTGTGTGTGTGTGTGTGTGTGTGTGTGTGTGTGTGTGTGTGTGTGTGTGTGTGTGCGTGTGTGTGTGCCTGACTGTGTAAGAGTGTATATTATGTGTGTCTGGGGTTTTTCTGTGTGCATGTGTGTGTATATGTGTGTATACGTAGTCCTTGTTTCTCCTTCCTCCTTCTCTTTTTTGTCTGTTTCCCTTTCGCAACACCTCTAGTATTCAGCACTTATAACAGTTATGATCAAATTGTGTTGCAAATGCAACAAAATTGTAAAAGTCTTTCTCCAAAAAACAAACAAACAAACAAACAAACAAACAAACATAGGTTGCGGAGATCAGACATACACGTCCTGCACACATCCCAGGTCTCCCAGCTGCAGTGACCTCATGACTGGCACGCCGTGATGGTCGTCCATGTTGATGCTGTAGCTGCCGGAAATGGTGGTGCACTGGTCGTCGATCGTTTCGCTTGGGAACGACTCGGAGCTGCGCGCACTCAGCGGCCGGAACACGAACACGTAACTGCTGGGCTTGAGGCAAAGGTTGGGCAGGGAGGAGCAGGAGAGGTGGTAGGAGTCGCCGCTGCGCTTTTCCCTTTCGTCAACCCGCAGCCACCTCCGAATCGTCAGCCACCCCCAACCTTTGACACGGGGCAAACTTCCATCTATTTATA
>NW_004797501.1:22030-23922 GCF_000002075.1 Aplysia californica
TGTGCGTGTGTACATGTGTGTGTGCGTGCGTGCATGTATTTATGCAATGTGCAGGCATAAATACATCAGTGGTTGTACATGTGTATACTTGTAGTCGAAATCGGCAAAATAAAAATCATTATGTTTTATCAGAAGAATTGGTATTGTTATTGATAGTAGGACTGATAGTAGGTGTCTGGTTTGCAGTTGCTCAGATGCGGTCTGTTCCTTCTTTTCTATCATCGTCATCTCTCGCCCTGCTCTACGTATATTACTTTCAAGTAACATCTTTATCCGTTAGTACTTATATTAGCTTTTTGTGTTGCAAGTGCTGTAAAACTTACTGGAACTAAATACTTTTTAATATGTTGTAGTAGTAGTAGTAGTAGTAGTAGTAGTAGTAGTAGTAGTAGTAGTAGTAGTTGCACACAGCTACCTGTGTCTTCGATAGCCAAGAGCAACCAAAAATGCGAGAGTCCTGACGGTTTGGTCCATGAGGTAGACGTTTCAAAATTTGGGATTTTGGTACAGTTGAAAAAAAGACAAAATTCCCTTTCAATTAATAATAATATCTAAAATAATGGTATTTATAAAGTGCTCAATCCTGATTTAAGCGCAGGCTCTGAGCGCTTTAGAATACAACAATGTTATATTATAATCAGTACCCTGTGTTTTGACCCAAATAAAATCTCTGCGCACCAAGATTCGACACTTTAACTCCAATAATGTCAAGTCTGTGCGCCTCTACGGCTGCGAAACTTGGAAGACAACAAAGTCCAGACTTTCATCAACAGGTGTATAAGGAGTATTCTAAGAATTAAGTGGCAGGATAGAATAAGAAATGAAGAGCTGTGGGAAAGGACAAGACTAAAGGATTTAGAAGTAGAAATAGGACTAAGAAAGTGGCGATGGGTGGGGCACACCTTCAAAAGCCCAGCGGAAATGTCACAAGACAGTCGCTGCAGTGGAACCCACAGGGGGCTCGAGGCTGGGGTAGGCCACTGAAACGTGGAGGAGATGTGTGGAAAGAGACATGAGAGAGATGAAGCTCACTTAGAACGAGCTTGGAAAGATGGCCCAGGACAGAGATAAATGGAAAGGGCTTGTATGTGGTCTATACCCTGCCAGGGGTGGAATGCATTGATAATATCTATTTCTTCCTCTTCTCTCTCTCTCTCTCTCTCTCTCTCTCTCTCTCTCTCTCTCTCTCTCTTTCTCTCTCTTTCTCTCTCTCCCTCTCTCTCTCTCTTTCTTTCTCTCTGAGTGCGAGTGCGTGCGTGTGTGTGTGTGTGTGTGTGTGTGTGTGTGTGTGTGTGTGTGTGTGTGTGCGAGAGAGAGAGAGAAAGACACACACACACACTGAAAGAGATATAAAACGAGAGGGGGGAAATGGGGATGGGACAATAAAAGTAGATTGTTGAGACGTTCTTGCTCACTCAATTTTTTTATACATCAAAGAAATTCTCACACTAAGGTTTCTCTTGAACATAATGGTTTGTGTTGTGTTAAAGGCTGAACTTCAGTGAACTACATCATACCAGCTTCACCGCTTCTAGCGGTCACCCATTGTCCAGTTTTCACACCCGTGCCGGTTACGTCGACGACTCACAAAATTTAGCGGACATGGACAACAATTAAAAAGCTGGCTTGTCATATCCATATACACACCTGCCTTTTGTAGATGTTTTCAGTTTGGAGATCAAAGAAACGATTGAACTGATGGCCCTGAGGGAGCCAGGAGACTCCTGACAGGGTAGGGCGGAAAATAGAGAAAATGATTTCATCGGATCCTGGACTGGCTGGCCTCGTCTTGTTTTTGTTACAGATTTTATGGATTTTTATGAGGATCATGGACATTTTAAAATCAATTTTTGATAGGTTCTCTGTAACTAAATTTAATTTTTGTGTGGCCG
>NW_004797501.1:28921-34899 GCF_000002075.1 Aplysia californica
CTGGACTGGCTGGCCTCAGCTTGTTTTTGTTTCAGATTTTATGGATTTTTATGAGGATCATGGACATTTTAAAATCAACTTTTGATAGGTTCTCTGTAACTAAATATGCCTATAAAGTTCCCTCCACATATAAACAAAAAACAAACAAAAATCAAAACAAGAGCTATAACCAAAATAAAAAAATCAACACCAAACGAACAAAAATGAAAAACACCCCTTCTCTTAAAAAAAGATAAAATAAAATGAAATGGAATAATAATAATAACAATAATAATAGTAATAATAATAATGATAATAATAATAATAATAATAATAATAATAATAATAATAATAATAATAATAATAGATAGCATTTGTATAGCGCTAATCCCCGCTCAACAGCAAGCTCTATGCGCTTCACAATCTATTCTATTACCCCAGCAGACCTGAGAGCATTCTGAAACAAACTCCACTTCCTGAGAAGCATACAGTGCAAGAAGCCATTTAAACAGGATCTTTGGCTATCTATGGCCGGGTGCTCATTTCCACCTGGGTGAAGTGAGGAAAATTCGTGTAAAGTGCCTTTCCCTAGGACACAACGTCGGGCCCGTGGCTCGAACCCCCGACCCAGCAACCTCACGGTTACGAGTCCGGTAGTCCTACCACTAGGCTACCGACGCCACATAATAAAACATCAGTAACAAACACACAAAAACAAGAAAAATTTTTAAAAAGCAAGAAAACGAATTCTGGAACAAAAACTCGTCTGTGTTAGACCTTTGTTTAGAATTTGAGCACCAAGCAAGAGAGAGAAATCAACTTGCTGTGACACTGACACATATTGTCCGAAATCAAGAGAAGGATGCGCTAATCTAATCCTAAGTACAAAACTGTATCCTGAGGTTAAAAGAAAATATTGTAACGTCTCAGTGTTCTGGTGTTGGAGCGTCAGAAATTTCAGCACACGACTTTTCATAATGTATAAATCATGCGTCATTATTGTGTGTGTTTGTGTGTGAGTGTGTGCGTGAGTGTGTGTTTGTGAGTGAGAGAGAGAGAGAGAAAGAGAGAGAGAGAGAGAGATGGAGAGAGAGAGAGAGAGAGAGAGAGAGAGAGAGAGAGAGAGAGAGAGAGAGAAGGGAACAAAAGTCAGTATAGCTAGTCATTTTCTTCCACTCTGTTTTATTTAATTCAGAGAAGATCCCTCATTTAAGTTTCTCTTTGAAAAAATGGTTTGTGTTGGGATAAAGGCTCAACTATATGATACCACCTTCACCACTCCTAGCGGTCACCCATTGTCCAGTTTTCACACCTGTGCCGGTTCCGTCGAAGACTCACAAAATTTAGCGGACATGAACAACGATTAAAAAGCTCGCTTGTCATATCCGTATACACACCGGCCTTTTGTAGATGTTCTGTTTTTATAAGTGATCTATGAAACGAATGAACTGATGGCCCTGAGGGAGCCAGGAGACCCCTGACAGGGTAGGGCGGACAATAGAAATTAATGATGATATCATCAGATCCTGGACTGACTTGCCTCGGCTTGTTTATGGTAAAGATTTTAAATTTTAGTGATGGTCATTGCAATAAAAAAAATCAAATCTTTAGATTAGGTTCTGTATAACTTAAGATGCCTATGAAGTACCTCCACTTTAAAAAATGTATATAAAAAAACACCCCCCAAAAAATGAACAACAAGCAAACAAAAATTAAAAACAAATCGTCCCTGAAAAATAGATAAAACTGAAATGAAATAGAATAATAAAACATTAAAAAGCAAACACAGAGAGAGAGAGAGAGAGAGAGAGAGAGAGAGAGAGAGACAGAGAGAGAGAGAGAGACAGAGAGAGAGAGAGAGAGAGAGAGAGAGAGAGAGAGAGAGAGAGAGAGAGAAGGAAACAAAAGTCAGTATATTGAGACATTTGTTTTCACTCTATTCTTGTCATTCAGAGAAATTTTCTTTATTTGATAAAGTTTCTCTTCTACAAAACGATTAGTATTGTGATAAAGGCTTGCCTATATCAAACCACCTTCAACACTCCTAGCGGTCACCCATTGTCCAGTTTAAACACCTGAGCCGGTTACGTCGACGACTCACAAAATTTAGCGGACATGGACAACGATTAAAAAGCTCGCTTGTCATACCCGTATACACACCGGCCTTTTGTAGATGTTCTGTTTTGATAAGTGATCTATGAAACGATTGAACTGATGGCCCTGAGGGAGCCAGGAGACTCCTGAGAGGGTAGGGCGGACAATAGAGATGATGATGACTGGCTTGCCTCCTCTTGTTTTTGTTAAAGGTTTTGAATTTTGATGACGCTCATTGAAATTTTTCAAAGCCTTTTGATTGGGCTGTGTGCAACTAAGGCCACTAAGGGTGCCTATGGTATCCCCTCCATATATAAGGGCCCGATCTGAAATTTTTTCTTCCTATTCGATTTCACTTCTCAGTGAGGTTACAGCTCTTGATATTGCGATCTTGTGTTCTGCATAGCCGACGTTTTCCAAAGTGCACATCCCGGACTTCAGAATCAGTTGTCTTTTTTCTGCTTTCTGGCATACGTATTTTCGTTAGTGCACTGTGCTTTGTGTTGTTCGTGAGATTCAAAGACTTGAGAAACGTTTCCAAAAAATCTACTTCTTTGTTGATTTCCCTGGCGTTTTGTGCTGCTGTTTACCATCCAACAACCATGCCGGTGTTGAAGGAAGCCAAGTACAGAGTCCTGAACAAAGACGCGTTGGAGATTTTGGACATGGAACAGGTACGTTGTCTTAGACATTTTCTTACTTTTGTTTGTGTTTTGAATAATTTGTTTCACTAATTAAACATTGAGTATTAAGCTAATAACGATATTAGAAAATGCATTACAGTTCTTTGCTAAAGTAAGCATAAAAAGTTGTTTGGAATTGACGATGCTTTTTGAACTTTTTGAAAGATGTAATAATTGCCTCAACATGAAGGACAAACTCTTTCTCTCTCTCTCTCTCGCTCTCTCTCTCTCTCTCTCTCTATCTATCTCTCTCTCTCTCTTTCTCTATCTCTCTATTTATTTCACTTTCTTCCTCCCTCTCTCTCTCTATCTCCCTCTCCTTCCCCTTCTCTTTCTCTCTCTCTACCTCTCTCTTTCCCTCTCTCTCTCTCTCCCCTCTATCTCCCTCTCTCCCCCTCTCTTTCTTTCTCTATCTCGCTCTCCTTCTCTCTTTCCCTCTCTGTCCCTCTCTGTCCCTCTCTTTCCCTCCCTCTCTCTATATATATCTCTCCCCTTCTCTTTCTTTCTCTCTCCTTCTCTCTCTCTCTCTCTTTCTCTCTCAACCTCCTCTCTCCCCCTCTCTTTCTCTCTCGCTCTATCCCTTCTACATATCAGAACAATATCACGCTAATACATTTTGTGGTCAAGGAATACTTTTACTTTTCTTATCTTCATTATGTGTTTCAAGGAAGTCAGGCTTGATAAATGGACCTAATATATAGTAAGCTATTATTATTCCTAACGGAATTTCGTTGAAATCAGAATGTAACACAATCAATTGTTCCATACAATCAGTTAATCGACATATGTGAGGCAGCGTGGCGGAATCAGGCTCTCGTCATTTTTTGGGCATGTAGAGTTATTGGTATCATCTTAAAGCTTGTTCACCTGTCTTTATTTGGATGGAATAAGTACCCATTTAGCTTGAATGCAAGTCAAGATATTTGCAATAGAAGGAGATGAGAGTCACCTGTTTTCAGAGGTAAAATTAGTGAGAAAATGAACGCCAAAGATTAGTTATTTCCTTACCTTAAGATCCTGTTTTAACTGAAAATGTACATTTTTTTGTGCCTTTAATCAACGTTTTTCAGAAAAATCCACACCGAAATGAGTTCTTTAATGGTGTTGAGCCAAAAAACAAAAATTTGATAAAAATTCCCAAACTTGCGGAAAAATGCAAGTTTCTTCACTTTTATTATTTTGACGAGAGCCTGATTCCACCACGCTGCCTCACATATGTAAGTGTCCACAGAAATGATTTTCATGAACAATAGTTGAAGATCAGACAGAAATATCAGAGTATGTGAAGGTTGCAACGTATAGTAGACTTCTAACTATAACATTAACCCACTGATACTTCCACGGATATAGTTGATACTAACCCTGCTTAAAACCCTAACACACATACACATACACAATCATACTCTCACACACACACACACACACACACACACACACACACACACACACACACACACACACACACACACACTCACACACACTTAATCTAAAAGACTTGGTTAACTGACTGCCTTTACCATACACCTATCAGTTGCTTTGTTAATTAAATAATTTTGAGCGCTACCCTTTTTTCAACACAACTTTTGTTCATCCAATTGGTTTGATGACCTTGAGATGTGTGTGTGTGTGTGTGTGTGTGTGTGTGTGTGTGTGTGTGTGTGTGTGTGTGTGTGTGTGTGTGTGTGTGTGTGTGTGTGTGTGTGTGTGTGTGTGAAAATCTCCGATAGGCCTCTCCTAGAACTAACCTAGAGTTACAGAGGGGGGGGGGGGGGGTAACAACTCTCCAAAGATAACAAACAACCTCAAAGATATCTCGGGGAATTCTTGCTTAGATTCCGTCTGAGCTCCTGACTCCGGTAACCAGTGTTTTAGCGACTACCACACTCAAGCAGGATTTATGTACTAATGAAAATCACTATACCGTTAGAGAAGAAATATGAAGTACTCGTATCAATGTTGCTTTTTCTATGTCTACAGCCTAGCAAAACTGTACCTTCTGTGTTGCTTCTAGTTCGTCCGTCAAGACACAAAATGCGATAAAAAAGTAGCAAATTATGTAATAATTCTGTCATCATTTTTGAAAGTGCAATATGCAATGTTTTATTTTTATTTTTATTTGTTTTACAGGTGGGCAAAATAAACTAAATGTCGTTACTAAGAAAAACAATTTTTTTGCAAACATCACTTTTAAGAATACATTTTTGACGATAACTTCCTTCTTATCTAAAAAGCGAATGTTGTTTTCTTGTTTGTGACGATGTAGCCGGTGTCTCTCATCTTACACGACATGGTAAACTTTACAACAAAACAAAACAAACAACGCCCCTTGGATACTTAGGCACAATATTCTTGTAAAGATGAATGATGCTTCTTAGTTGTTAAGCTGTGAGAAATCTACACAACATCATTTTACTCACCAAAAGGGAAAACAAATCATTAAAAACAAACCCATATTCTTAATGTCGCTAGCGTTGAATAGTGTTTCAGTACACAGCTTTTGTGTGTGCAGATGGGTCAACAGGGAATGTCAGAGATTTTTGTTAATGTTGGCGTTTTAATACAGCTATGGACACAATTAAGATCTATTAGGAGGCGGGCTTCTGACCCTGCCTGCCACGACGAACCCAGGCTGAGAGGGATACAACATCCCACCCCAGCAGAAAGACCGAGATTCTCGATAAATATTCTCCTCACAAGGGAATTGAACTCGGATATCATGTGTGGGATAACTGCGCGGCTAACCGCTACACCACAGACATGTTAGGTATTGACGTTAAGAAATGTGGCTAGTTCATGAATTTGTATTTACATAGTATTTAGAAGTATTGATGTGTCTTTCTTATTTATCATGAAATGTAAACAAAGGCCCTTACTCTTATTTTTTTATCTCGTTTATCTTCTTGTTTCATATACTTAAATAATTTTGTTCGTTCACCCATTTCATGTTTTATCTTGTTACAACTATAGTCGCATTGAGCTTCCATTCCTATCTCTAATCCTGCTTTCTCTTTTCTCTTCTATTTCAGATGGAACTTCTGGCCGACAGAGGCAACTGGGAGGTGATCGTAGCGGCGAGAGCTCGACAACCGAAGGTGAAAAGGGTTCTGAAGAAGTTCTTGTTGTTTGAGGATGATGACCATACCTCGAGGATGTGGAAATGGTCCTCCTTTAAACACGAGCTGTCCTTCTTGCAATCCCTGGAGCACCCATAACATCGTCAGG
>NW_004797501.1:44999-49999 GCF_000002075.1 Aplysia californica
TCCTATTTGGGTATTGCGATGGGGTATCATCCCACGGATCTTTCCCGTGGACTGCTTGACGTGACCTACTCCGAGGCGGAATCCTACACAAGTCAGCTCACGGACGTCATGTGCTACTTACACGGTCAGCGCATCATTCACGGAGATCTCAAGCTAGGGAACGTTCTCCTAGACAGAGCCGGCGTGGTCAAACTCTGTGACTTCGGTCACTCTCAGGTCATTCCCCAGGATACAGACAAGCCCAACGGGTGGGGAGGCACCAACGGTTATCTGCCACCAGAGTTATACGACAGCCAAGTTCACAACGCCTTCAAGATGGACAACTACTCCCTGGGCATCTTGCTGTGGGCTTTGTTCTTCGGGACTGCTCCTTGCGACAACATTGATTATCTGAACGAAGTGGACAACGGTTGGTTTCTCAAGCCACAACACACGCACTGTCTTCAGCGGCTTCTGACTCTAACCCCTACACTCCGAGCACACATTTGGGAGATTGCTGGGATTCTCAAGGACGAGGATACATCAGAACGTTGCGTGAGGAAGGGCTCTGTGTGTTCTCTGAGCTCCGAGAGTTCTTCGGACTCTGCTCAAGCGAACCAGTCATCTCCAGACAACGGTTCTTCTGTAACGGAACGTCCAGAGAAAGCGGCCGTGTGGAACCAGTTCCTTGCCCCACCACCCCCACACCCCCAGGCCACATCCTGCTACCTTCTTCCTCAAACGGCATATCCTGACAGTGGAGACGTCACAACCAGCCTGGCTCCGACTTGGCCGCCTCTTTACAAAGACCTTTGAAATGTACAACTCAGCAATTCTTGGACATTCTCTCCAACAACTTCCAGATGTTGGGTCAGTCTGAGCGGCCATCTCCTGGTAACGTTTTTCCTGACCGGAATTCTCCACAAGGCTCAGCTGGCTTCAACCAGGACATGCCTGTGTTCTCTGTCTCTTCACCATGGACCTCGGGCTTTGGTATATCAGACTAAGAGAGAATGAGAGAGAGAGAGAGAGAGAGAGAGAGAGAGAGAGAGAGAGAGAGAGAGAAAGAGGGAGGGGGGAGAAAGTGTGTGTGTATGTGCGTGTGTGTGAGAGAGAGAGAGACGAGAAAGTGTGTGTGTATGTGTCTGTGTGTGTGTGTGTGTATGAGTGTGTGTGTGTGTGTGTGTATGTGTGTGAGAGAGTGTGTATGTGTGTGGCTGCGAGAGGGGTGGGGGAAATGTATGTGTGTTCGAGAGAGAGACAGGCGTGTAGAAAAAAGTTTGTGTGTCTATGTGTGTGTATGGGTGAGAGAGAGAGATTGAGGGAGGGGGGAGAAAGAAAGTATGTGTGTGTGTGTGTGTATTAGAGCGCCTATGTGTGTGTGTGTGTGTGTGTGTGTGTGTGTGTGTGTGTGTGTGTGTGTGTGTGTGTGTGTGTGAGAAAGAGCATAAGAGAAAGAGAGACAGAGAGAGAGAGAGAGAGAGAGAGAGAGAGAGAGAGAGAGAGAGAGAGAGGGAGAGAGAGAAAGATACTGGAGGAGGGGAAGGCGTTGGAAGGGGGCGGACACAAAGACAGAGTGCATTGTGAGAGATGGTAGATAACAGGGTGTGGCTGCAAAAGTTTGTTCCAGTTTTTACGAGTTCGCATGTACATACAGGGAACGTTTTTATGCACATTTTGTACAGTTAAAGTGAAGAAATAAAGTTATTTAATTAACTGTCATACACGATATGTGTTCATTCGTTTACTTTTTTTGTAGCAAATAAACTCCTCTTTTCTAAAATAGACCTTCTGGTTCCAGAGTTCTGTGCATAAAACGTAATATATATTTGTATGGGCACCAACGCGTAAGTTCTTGCATAGGTGCAAATACGCTTTCCTGACTTAACGAGTTCATGTGTACATACAGGGAAGGCTTTTATGCAAATTTTGTACAGTTAAAGTGAAGAAATAAAGACATTTGAATTACTGCCATACACGATACGTGTTCATGCGTTTAATTGTGAATTTTTGTGTATAATATGTATATAACATATAATTTTTTGTGGAAGGGCACCAGCGCGTAAGTTCTTGTGTAGGTGCAAAAATACTTTCCTGATTTCACCAGCTCACATGTACATACGATGAACGATTTATGCACATTTTGTACTGCCAAAGATAACAAATAAAGTTGCTTAATTATTCTCGTCCATAAAATGATAATGTCACTATGGTCATTGGTTTAAATGTGGTTAAACTCTTCTTTTGTCAAATAATAATGTCCCTTACGATTTCACAGTTCTGTGTATGTATACTGTGTCTGTAAATGCATCAGTGTGTAAGTTCTTTAGTGTGTTTTGGAGATAGATAGATAGATAGATAGATAGATAGATAGATAGATATATAGATAGATAGATAGATAGATAGATAGATAGATAGATAGATAGATAGATAGATAGAGAGTGACAGACAAACAAACAGACTGATACAGTTACGGACACACAAACAGAGAGCATCGTAGAGATTGTAGATAGCAGGGTGTGGCTGCAAAGACGAGTTCCTGTTTTAACGAGTTTGTGTGTACATATACAGGGAAGGTTTTTTAAAAGAAAATTATGTATAGTAAAAGATAAGAAATAAAGTCACTTTTATTGCTATAAAATGCTATGTGTGTTTATTGGTTTCCCAGTTGCTTCTTTTTTATTTTTTGTAAATAAACTCCTCTTTTGTAAATACATAATATATTTTGATTGTATTGTTTGTTTATTTGTGTATGAGTGTGTGTATGTGTGTGTGTCTATCTATCTATCTATCTATCTATCTATCTATCTATCTATCTATCTATCTATCTATCTATCTATCTATCTATCTATCTATCTATCTATCTATCTATCTATCTATCTATCTATCTATCTATCTATCTATCTATCTATCTATCTATCTATCTATCTATCGCACACATACAGTGTTGGACTGTAGGTGTTCAGTCAGGGGACACTACACATACACTTGACTAGAGCTCTATGGAGAATCTTCTGTTGTTTCCCCTTTACTCTTGTCTGAACGGTGAGCAGCCATGTTGCGAAATTCGATAGTTGTAGGAATGAACCAACAAGTCTAATGGTCAAGACCCCAGCAAGTTCACTGAACCAACAAGTCTATTTAGTTTAGTTTTAGAAAGTGTTTTACGTCACTGGGAACACAATAAGGTCATTTTAGTACAGAAAATTAAAGGTGTTACAAGAGAGAAACAAACACAAAAAGGAGGTGAGATAAAGATGACATTATGTTTAATAGGAAAGAAGAAGCAATCCACACCAGAGCACCCGCCAACCACCCCACACCATCAGATCTGATAGTCAAGATCTCAGCAAGTTCACTGAGATTGACTCCACAGCTTGTGTTTCGTGTACACGAGGAGGTCTTTGTTTACCATTGTTGTTTTAGACACAACAACAACAACATCAACAACAACAACAACAACAACAACAACAACATCATCATCATTATAAAAAACAACAGCAGCAACAACAACAACAACAACAACAACAACAACAACAACAACAACAACAACAACATCAAAAACAATGTGTTTGATCTTAGAGTGAGAATCACAAACTGAAAATCTAAAATTTTCACTGATTTTTTAAATTTAGCACTTTTATCCGAAATAATTTTGCGTGGATTGTAAAACTAAAGTGATTTTTAAATTATTTTCCTGACGAATCGACCTAGTTTCACCAACATATATTGCATTAACCCCCCAAAACCTACTCCAGTAACACAGCTCTATGATTTCTGTTGGTAACAGGAGAGAACATTTTCCTAGGAAGTTTGACGCAAAAGTTGACGTTACGCTCTAATGTGACGGAATTAAGCCAAGAAATTTCACATTTATGTCTATAGATGGTTGATTCATTTCATCAACATTATTTCAAATGAGAATCTAAAATTTGACATTTTTTAAAAAGGACTATACTTGGAGGGAACTTAATTTACAGTTTAAAAATGAATAATAACGCTGACTTGGTGTTACGGAAGGAACAGTGTGTCAAATCTTAATTTGGTATGTCTAATAATAGGCTTATAGTTTACAATCGAAATGGTCCAAGACGACCACCTAATGTTGTGAAAAAATTGCCATCTTAGAGGACAGGTGGCTGTCATACACAGTGTTATTATAATGTCACCCCTCCCTACCCCCAAAGTAAAGAAAACAAAAACCAAAAAACCAAAACAAAACACAAAAAACCTCAACGAAAACAACAACAACAACAACGACGAACAAACAAATAAAACCCGAAAAAAAGAAAAGAGAACCAACCCCCGCCCCCCCTTCCCGAGGGTGAAATGGGAAACAGTCGTTTTTACAGGTACACAGGTGGCTGTTAGATCAGGTCCGGCTATGTTTCTTAAAATGTCGTGAAAAAAAAGTATTTAATTCCGGACAGAGAGCTAAAACAATTTTGTTATCTTAGTTCATTTTCCACACATTCAGATTGCTTCCACTTTTACTTGTTATAGATAGGGCCTACAGTTTAAAAAAAAAAAAAAGTCTTTTCCCTCCTTTTTCTTTGTATTCTTTCATCTGTTTGTTGCAAGTGTCATTGGGCTTTCACTAAAACAAAAACAAAAAAATGTAGGCTATATGTGAGGCAGCATGGTGGAATAAGGCTCTCGTCAATATTTGGGCATGTACAGTTATTTGTATCATCTTACAGTTTGTTCATTGTCTTTATTTGGGTGAAAAAAATATCCATTTATCTTGAATACAAGTCGTAATATTTGGGAATGAAGGGGGTGGGGGTCACCTGTTTTCAGAGGTAAAATTAGTGAGAAAATGGCCGCCAAAGATTAGTTATTTCCTTAGCTTAAGATTCCGTGGTAGCTGAAAATTTACATTTTTTGTGCCTTTAATCAACGTTTTCAGAAAAAGCCACACAGAAATGAGTTCTTTAATAGGCATGAAAGATGTTGAGCTAAAAAACAAAAATTTGATAAAAATTCACAAACCTGCGGAAAAATGCAGGTTTCTTCACTTG
>NW_004797501.1:51262-53762 GCF_000002075.1 Aplysia californica
GAGGCAGCGTAGCGGAATCAGGCTCTCGTCATTTTTTGTGAATGTAGAGTTATTGGTATCATCTTAAAGCTTGTTCACCTGTCTTTATTTGGATGGAATAAGTACCCATTTAGCTTGAATGCAAGTCAAGATATTTGCAATAGAAGGAGATGAGAGTCACCTGTTTTCAGAGGTAAAATTAGTGAGAAAATGAGCGCCAAAGATTAGTTATTTCCTAACCTTAAGATCCTGTTTTAACTGAAAATGTACATTTTTGTGTGCCTTTAATCAACGTTTTTCAGAAAAATCCACACAGAAATGAGTTCTTTAATGGATATGAAAGGTGTTGAGCCAAAAAACAAAAATTTGATAAAAATTCCCAAACTTGCGGAGAAATGCAAGTTTCTTCACTTTTATTATTTTGACGAGAGCCTGATTCCACCACGCTGCCTCACATATGTAAGTGTCCACAGAAATGATTTTCATGAACAATAGTTGAAGATCAGACAGAAATATCAGAGTATGTGAAGGTTGCCACGTATAGTAGACTTCTAACTATAACATTAACCCATTGATACTTCCACGGATATAGTTGATACTAACCCTGCTTAAAACCCAAACACACATACACATACACAATAATACTCTCTCACACACACACACACACACACACACACACACACACACACACACACACACACTTAATCTAAAAGACTTGGTTAACTGACTGCCTTTACCATACACATATCAGTTGCTTTGTTAATTAAATAATTTTGAGTGCTACCCTTTTTTCAACACAACTTTTGTTCATCCAATTAGTTTGATGACCTTGAGATGTTTGTGTGTGTGTGTGTGTGTGTGTGTGTGTGTGTGTGTGTGTGTGTGTGTGTGTGTGTGTGTGTGTGTGTGTGTGTGTGTGTGTGTGTGTGTGTGTGTGTGTGTGTGTGTGTGTGTGTGTGTGAATGTCCACAACCGTCTCCGATAGAACTAACCTAGAGTTACAGAGGGGGGGGGGGGGGTAACAACTCTCCCATGATAACAAACAACCTCAAAGATATCTCGGGGAATTCTTGCTTAGATTCCGTCTGAGCTCCTGACTCCGGTAACCAGTGTTTTAGCGACTACCACACTCAAGCAGGATTTATGTACTAATGAAAATCACTATACCGTTAGAGAAGAAATATGCAGTACTCGTATCAATGTTGCTTTTTCTATGTCTACAGCCTAGCAAAACTGTACCTTCTGTGTTGTTTCTAGTTCGTCCGTCAAGACACAAAATGCGATAAAAAAGTAGCAAATTATGTAATAATTCTGTCATCATTTTTGAAAGTGCAATATGCAATGTTTTATTTGTATTTTTATTTGTTTTACAGGTGGGCAAAATAAACTAAATGTCGTTACTTAGAAAAACAATTTTTTTGCTAACATCATTTTTAAGAATACATTTTTGACGATAACTTCCTTCTTATCTAAAAAGCGAATGTTGTTTTCTTGTTTGTGACGATGTAGCCGGTGTCTCTCATCTTACACGACATGGTAAACTTTACAACAAAACAAAACAAACAACGCCCCTTGGATACTTAGGCACAATATTCTTGTAAAGATGAATGATGCTTCTTAGTTGTTAAGCTGTGAGAAATCTACACAACATCATTTTACTCACCAAGAGGGAAAACGAATCATTAAAAACAAACCCATATTCTTAATGTCGCTAGTGTTGAATAGTGTTTCAGTACACAGTTTTTGTGTGTGCAGATGGGTCATCAGGGAATGTCAGTTTTTTTTTTATATTGTTGGCGTTTTAATACAGCTGTGGACACAATTAAGATCTATTAGGAGGCGGGCTTCTGACCCTGCCTGCCACGACGAACCCAGGCTGAGAGGGATACAACATCCCATCCCAGCAGAAAGACCGAGATTCTCGATAAATATTCTCCTCACAAGGGAATTGAACTCGGATATCATGTGTGGGATAACTGCGCGGCTAACCGCTACACCATAGACATGTTAGGTATTGACGTTAAGAAATGTGGCTAGTTCATGAATTTGTATTTACATAGTATTTAGAAGTATTGATGTGTCTCTCTTATTTATCATGAAATGTAAACAAAGGCCCTTACTCTTATTTTTTTTATCTCGTTTATCTTTTTGTTTCATATACTCAAATCATTTTGTTCGTTCACCCATTTCATGTTTTATCTTGTTACAACTATAGCCGCATTGAGCTTCCATTCCTATCTCTAATCCTGCTTTCTCCTTTCTCTTCTATTTCAGATGGAACTTCTGGCTGACAGAGGCAACTGGGAGGTGATCGTAGCGGCGAGAGCTCGACAACCGAAGGTGAAAAGGGTTCTGAAGAAGTTCTTGTTGTTTGAGGATGATGACCATACCTCGAGGATGTGGAAATGGTCCTCCTTTAAACACGAGCTGTCCTTCTTGCAATCCCTGGAGCACCATAACATCGTCAGGGTGTTGGCTGCTTTTCAGTGCCCGTCCTATTTGGGTATTGCGATGGGGTATC
>NW_004797501.1:56262-58097 GCF_000002075.1 Aplysia californica
GGAAGGTTTTTTAAAAGAAAATTATGTATAGTAAAAGATAAGAAATAAAGTCACTTTTATTGCTATAAAATGCTATGTGTGTTTATTGGTTTCCCAGTTGCTTCTTTTTTATTTTTTGTAAATAAACTCCTCTTTTGTAAATACATAATATATTTTGATTGTATTGTTTGTTTATTTGTGTATGAGTGTGTGTATGTGTGTGTGTGGGGCGTCTATCTATCTATCTATCTATCTATCTATCTATCTATCTATCTATCTATCTATCTATCTATCTATCTATCTATCTATCTATCTATCTATCTATCTATCTATCTATCTATCTATCTATCTATCTATCTATCTATCGCACGCGTACAGTGTTGGACTGTAGGTGTTCAGTCAGGGGACACTGCCCATACACTTGACTAGAGCTCTATGGAGAATCTTCTGTTGTTTCCCCTTTACTCTTGTCTTCACGGTGAGCAGCCATGTTGCGAAATTCGATAGTTGTAGGAATGAACCAACAAGTCTGATGGTCAAGACCCCAGCAAGTTCACTGAACCAACAAGTCTATTTAGTTTAGTTTTAGAAAGTGTTTTACGGCACTTGCAACACAATAAGGTCATTTTAGTATAGAAAATTTAAAGGTGTTACAAGAGAGAAACAAACACAAAAAGGAGGGGAGATAAAGATGATATATTATGTTTAATAGGAAAGAAGAAGTAATCCACACCAGAGCACCTGCCAACCACCCCACACCATCAGATCTGATAGTCAAGATCTCAGCAAGTTCACTGAGATTGACTCCACAGCTTGTGTTTCGTGTACACGAGGAAATCTTTGTTTACCATTGTTGTTTTAGACACAACAACAACATCAACAACATCAACAACAACAGCAACAACAACAACATCATCATAGAAAACAACATCAACAACAACAACAACATCATCATCATCATAAAAAACAACAGCAACAACAACAACAGCAACCTCAACAACAACAACAACAACAACAACAACAACAACAACAACAACAACAACAACAACAACAAAAACAACAACAACAACAACAAAAATGGCCTCATCAAAAACAACAACAACAACAACATCATCAACAATAACAACAACAACAACAACAACAACAACAACATCAAAAACAATGTGTTTGATCTTAGAGTGAGAATCACAAACTGACACTCTAAAATGTTCACTAATTTTTTAAATTTAGCACTTTTATCCGAAATAATTTTGCGTGGATTGTAAAACTAAAGTGATTTTTAAATTATTTTCCTGACGAATCGACCTAGTTTCACCAACATATAGTGCATTAACCCCCCAAAACCTATTCCAGTAACACAGCTCTATGATTTCTGTTGGTAACAGGAGAGAACATTTTCCTAGGAAGTTTAAGGCAAAAGTTGACGTTACGCTCTAATGTGACGGAATTAAGCTCAGAAATTTCACATTTATGTCTATAGATGGTTGATTCATTTCATCAACATTATTTCAAATGAGAATCTAAAATTTGACATTCTTTAAAAAAGGACTATACTTGGAGGGAACTTAATTTACAGTTTAAAAAATGAATAATAACGCTGACTTGGTGTTACGGAAGGAACAGTGTGTCAAATCTTAATTTGGTAGGTCTAATAATAGGCTTATAGCTTACAATCGAAATGGTCCAAGACGACCACCTAATGTTGTGAAAAAATTGCCATCTTAGAGGACAGGTGGCTGTCTTACACAGTGTTATTATAATGTCACCCCTCCCTCCAACCCCCACCCCCCTAAGTAAAGAAAACAAAAAAAAAAAAAAAGGTGGGTGACAAAACACAAAAAACCCCCCCCGGGAAA
>NW_004797501.1:58197-63197 GCF_000002075.1 Aplysia californica
TCTTCTTCTTCTTCTTCTTCTTCTTCTTCTTCTTCTTCTTCTTCTTCTTCTTCTTCTTCTTCTTCTTCTTCTTCTTCTTCTTCTTCTTCTTCCTCTGTTAGATCTTAGGGGTAGTCGACTGCTGGTTCCTCAACCTGCAGTGCTACTGGTTTTTATGAATGTGACCTTTTTCCTATTTGGTAAGGCCCCTTGCCTTCAGGCAGCCACATTCCGATTTCAAAGATACTCTGTATGTTTTCGTACTAACTAGAGTATTTTTTAAAAAGTTTTGGTAGGAACTACATGTAATTTTGAATTTTGCACGGGAGGCGAATCCTACACTTATACCGAGTTTTGAAAGACTAAGGGATTTTTAATCGCACACGGGAACTCCGAAATGTTTCGCCCTTATGCGAGAAGGCTAGGCGTTCGATCTTACCTCTACCCCAAGGTCAAGGGTGCAGCTGAAAGACCGCAGTAAGAAGGAGCCAGGAGAAGAAGTGCGTGTAGAAAGAGTCATATGACCTTATGCAGTTGAGAGCGCTCTAAAACATATTACTAAAACAGACAAACAGAAAAGTCAGGAGGAAAGGAGAAAGAAGCCCAGAGGCCGGGGTTGGGCGGGGGAATTTGAATTGGAGGTGAAAGTAGATGACAGAACATGACAATGTCTAGTAAGCAGGAAAAAAGGTAAGAGGACAACATTGCAGAGAAGTAAATGTTTCCGTCGTTGTCAACTTTTTGAAACCGAAATCTATTGAATGAGAGGCAACATTGTACTTCTACACCACGAGAGTCCCCTCCGCTTATTTATTTACAAATATGTTTTTTTTTAAGTTGGCAGATAGAGCTTTGTAATTTTGAGGTAATTAATTAAATGTATTTCGGTCTTTTTGCTTGGATGTTGTATTTCTTTAAGTCTGGGTTGGTCCTGTCAGGCAGCGTAAAAAACACGGACATTAAATTTAAAGCAAAATTATCACCCAAAAGACTGATGTTGATACTGTCTTGAAACCCGTGCTTGGCGAACACCACAATGTTGATGACGTTGGACACCACGCCGAACAGACTGAGGAGACTGCAGATGACCACAGCATTCACAACTTGCAGAATGGCGAACACTTCGTCGTCAATCACATCTGACGAGAGCGCTTCCGACGGTGTAGTCACCAACATTCTGTCGTTCTCGCTGCCAATGTCATTTCTCGTGCTGTTCATATCCAAACGAGACAACAACACCATTCTGGCTTAGAGGTATGCTGCAATGGACCGCGTCTGTTACTGGTTTCAATTCTTCCTTTTGGAACGTCCGTTGCTTTCAGCTGATAATATTTCCACTTTCTTTTCCCCAAGTCAAAAATCAGTTCAAAAGAGCAAACAAAACAAAGCAAACTAACGTAACAACTTTTTATGTAGACACGTAACAGCCCAAGAAAGTAATTATTCTATTATAGATCGAAGTTAAAATTTGCCCAACTTTTTTTCTAAAAGACGGTTATGATGTAGATAATAATATTACCACGTTTGCCACCATTATCATGGTTTGTCATACTATCTCTTTGTTCAACGTTGTGTTTCACACTCTTTTATTAATTACACCACAGGCTCGTTAAACAAAAACTTTAAAAAGTACACGTTCAATCAGAGGGCTACAAAAGAAATAATATAAGTCTGTTTCTGGTTTTGATCTGTAATACAGGCGTACCATTAAAGGTGCTTCTCTGGCGTAGTATCTCGAGATAATAATATGATTTTGGTGTGTTCTTTTTTTCGACCTTTAGAAACGCAAGTTCCGTGTTTGCACGCCATTGTTTATGATTTTCAATAACGACGAGTTTCGTCATAGTTTCCAGTATTGATTTTTTTACCCAATAATTTCCGTCATTATGGACAGACCATTCTACCTTTATTTTAGGTAAACTATCTCGCTTTGTTCTCGCTTAGTTCTTGCTTTTGAGGAATGTTGAAATGTATAAAGAAAAGCTCAAATTAAAACGTTGTTGAAGTTTGAAGATTCCTTGTGCAATCAGTTGTTGCGAGGAAAGACCGCTCTTTAAAAAAACCCTCTAAACTAAGAAGTTTTCCCATATTAAGTAAGACGAGCTTTCTGAATTCCAGTTAAACAAAAGCAAAACATTCTCTTTAACGCAACATGAAAACATTATGTTGTTTTAACAAGTCCATGAACGTTAGGCGGATTAGTGAAGATGAATAATGATATGAGCCTCTGCACTAATAGCTCAGTTAAAGCTGTCCACCGGTTTTGAACTTCTTGTTCCTACATTAGACATAATTTCCCTTCTTTACTTTGTATTGAAGCGGTCCGCACGATTTGGTAAGCCTTTTTACTGTTGTTTTGATTCAGACTGTCTTCTATTTTTACACACTGCTCTTCAATCCACTACTCCTTAGCTCCTCTAATTCCCTTTTTCACTTTCAGATTTGCCTCTTTGCATTTATTTTGCACTTTCTGGTTCCTATTTTCTTGTTCTTCAGAGCTTTTCGTTTGTCCTATAGCTTAAGGATGTCATCTGTGACCCAGGGATTCTTTTTAAACGCTATGTTTCCCAAGGAGCCGATTTATCTCCTTGATGGCGTATGTCGGCCGAAAGTGTTCATCAGCTTTAGGTCGTTATAGCTGGCAACTTCCAGGAGTCGTACACCTCTGTCATAGGTGTATGTATTGCAGTAGGGCCCGCAGATTCCTTCCCAGTCTTTCGGTGCATCTTCCCCGATCTTAGCATTCCAGTCGCCTTGTACCACAATGATATCCTTCTTTGGTGTTTCATCCAGTTCTTCTTGGAGTGGGATGTAGAAATCCTTCACTTCTTCATCGTCGTGTGCTGTCGTTGGTGCATATGCTTGGGTGACAGTGATGCTTAATGGTGATGCTTTCAATCGTATAGCCATGAATCGGCAGGAAACTAGTCATCAACCTGAGACGGCATTAACAGTGTCTTTGTGAATGAGTATTCCAATTCCATAATCATGGTGGTCTTCTCTGCCACTGGAATATAATTTATGCGCTTCTGGGGTTGATGTTTCTCCGAAGTTCTCCCATCGTAACGCACACAACCCAAGGATCTTCCAACGGTATCTTTTCATTAATTCGTGTTCTAGGTCCTCAACCTCCCTTGCTTCTCTCAATGTTCTCACATTCCACAAGGCAATAACGACGTTTCCTTTGGCCCGTGCACTTTTTTTTGTTCTTCCTGTAACATTGTTTCCTCTCTCGTCCTGGCGACCATCAACATAAGAGAAGGTCCTTGTTCCAGGCGATGACAGAGCTGGTGTGGTATTCCTTCTGGTTTGTTATCTTCATTGGCGTTTCTTGGGCAATGTCGCATGGCGGAGCCCATCCCTCTCTATGCCAGACCACTGTCGAAATCCTCCCACACGATGGTTCACCTTCGACTCGAACACAAAGCCGTAAGGTTCATCTGAACATGAATCCATTAGGTTCATTTGGGAACTTTTTCCGCCATGGTCGGTCACCGCATTTTGTGGTTACCCCAGTGATGCTGTGTTAACATTGCCCCCTCATACGGTTTGGCACGCCCGCTGGCAAGGTCCCAAGGTATGACCCTTGGAGCCACGTGTGAGAAATTGAGGAGTCTGGGGGAGAACCAGTGCGCCGTCCATCCTACAAGTAGGAAGAAGCAGCCAAGCAACAAAGGTATTCCATCTCCCCAGAGTCCCCATAACCCCATCCCTATTCATTAACGTCATATTTGTAGACATTTAATATCACTATTCATTGGTTTTATGTTTGAAAACTTTTATATAACTATTCACTAGCTTCATGTTAGTTGACAATTATACCACTAACTATCCTCTAGTTTCATGTTTGTAGACATTATACTATTCATTAGTTTCATGTTTGCAGAGATATGTTCATTATTCATTACGTTCATATTTGTAGATGCTCATATAAAAAATATAACCCCCCCCCCCCACAATCAAAACAAAATAATGCAATACAAAGCCAAACATAAACACAAAAACACCCCCCCCCCCCCCCCCCCACAATCAAAACAAAATAATGCAATACAAAGCCAAACATAAACACAAAAACAGAACAAACAAATGCATGCCCAAAATCAAAAATGAACAAATAAACAAACAAACAAAACGCTCAAAAGAAAACACCTCTAACAATCTGTAATTTGGGAAATGTGTGGTTTATTTCTGAGGGATGTCTCAAAACCGTAGCACACACCAAGGAATCAGTCCATCATTAAGCTGTGCCTTAAGGCAGTCCTGATTTTTCTCTCTCTTCGTCACCAGTGAGCCTTTCAACGGATTGGCTTCTCACATATAGAGATGACTGTGAGTCTGTTATTGTTATTACCTATTTTGTCTGATTCAAAACAAACACATGGAAAATATAGTATTATATCAATATTGGACAAAGATACAAAAGGATAATAATGATTTGTAAAACCTATTACAAACACAAAAACGTTTTTATTGCCATTTTCATTCTCACTACTTTCACTGTGTGTAACACAAGTAGTTTTTCCCCTATGTCTCCAAAGGTACTACACTGTCAGACACTTTTCTAATAATACTAATAATGATAATAATAATGATAATAATCAAAATAATAATAACAATAATAATACAAATAATAAGAGCAATAATTACAATAACAACAACAATAATAATAATAATAATAATAACAATAATAATGATGATGATGATGATAATAATAATAATAATAATAATAATAATAATAATAATAATAATAATAATAATAATAATAATAAAATAAAAAAATATATAAATATAATACAATGTGTATTGCACAAAATCTTGTTTAACTGCAAACTCTATGAATTTTACAGTTTACAGTATTTTAAAATCATAAGAGGACACAGTGTGGGTGGTTGGCGGGTGCTCTTGTGTGATTTGCTCCTTCTTCTTTCCTATCAAACATCTATCGTCTTTATCTCTCCTTCTTCCTATCTTTGTATGTCACTCCCATGTACACCTCAAATCTTCGGCATTTTTATGGCCAA
>NW_004797501.1:68197-78197 GCF_000002075.1 Aplysia californica
AGAAATTGTGTGAATTATACTAGAAATACTCTCGATGAAATCGCCATTGGGTACGTAAAATAACCCTATCTTTGTTTCGTTTATTTGAGGAATATACTTTGGTCCAAGCCTAATGGAATAATACACTGGTGCTGTGGCAGCAATCTTAGTGAAATATATAGCAACAACGACGAACAAGGTTCTTCTTGGGGTTGGGATAGTTTTCACTTTTAGGGGCAGAGCGACACAGAGACACCTTTCGAAAGTAACAAAGGCTGTGAGCCATGCAGTAATGCGCGAAAAACAAATATTAGGCCAGCCAGATGTGAAATAGTGGATGTCTAGGTAAAAAAACGGCAGATCAGCACTAGCAAATTGTGGGTTGTAACAGATGCTCATCCACAGATGCGTCACCAACACTCCTATATCGGAAATGGCCAAGGAGAACAGAGTGATGTTCACGGTGTCTTTAAAGCCTTGTTTGTAGAAAACAATAACGTTGATGAAGTTGAAGATGATGCCGAAGAAGCAGATGACTCCGGAAGCAATAACCAGAAAGACGAGGACCAAAATATTGAGGACATCATTGTCCACTAAGCCGGTCGTGGCTGTTGCTAGGCTCTTGTTCACAGCAGACATGTCTGACGTCACCAGACGTACGGAGCACAAATCTTCCTGCCTGCGCAGTCACTGAAGTCTGTGCCTGAGGAAGGAGGGGAAACCAAAAATTAAAGGCCTTAGTAAAAAAAATGGTTCGCGCTACGAACATGTTTAGCTGCTACAAAAAAAAAACAAACAACAACAATATTTAGTCCTGTCTCAACTTATTGTTTACTTTTCGTGATTTTCTAGGACGCCAGTGTGTAGTTTTGTTTGCTTTCAACTTGTTTCTCTTTGGTTTCGCTTCCTTCCTTTCGTTGTTGTTGTTGTTGTTGTTTTTGTTGTTGTTTTTGTTGTTTGTTGTTGTTGTTGTGTGCTGTGTATATATATATATATATATATATATATATATATATATATATATATATATATATATATGTGTGTGTGTGTGTGTGTGTGTGTGTGTGTGTGTGTGTGTGTGTGTGTGTGAGTTGATACGAGACAGAGAGAGAGACAGAGAAAGAGAAAGAGAGAGAGAGAGAGAAAGAGAAAGAGAGAGAGAGAGAAAGAGAGTGTGTGTATGTGTGTCAGAGAGAGAGAGGGAGAGAGAGCGAGAGAGCGAGAGAGAAAGAGAAAGAGAAAGAGAAAGAGAGAGAGAGAGAGAGAGAGAGAGAGAGAGAGGAGGGGGGGGGGGGGTTCAAATTTTGTTACGCTACCTTTCCTTTCTAGGAATTGGAGGACAGGTTTGGGGACTCATGTCTACGTAGGGCAGAGGGTGTCATATGCCCCAGCATTTTCGCCTTTGATTAGGTCAGTAACAGCTGGTGTGTGCATAAAAAACACCACCACCACTACCACCACCAACACTACCACCACAACCACTACCGCCACCACCACTACCACCACCACCACCAACAACAACAACAATAACAAGAACGACAGCAGTTACAACAAAACCCCTCCCTCTCAAACAAAGCAAAAAAGAATAGTGAAGAAAACCACAATTACAGCATCATTTTTACAACAAAGCAGAACACTTTATCAGTCTTGAAGATTAATAACCTCCTATTATGTGTGGGAATTTTAGGAAACAAGGCATGTTTAAAAAATGTTTTAAAAAAACCAACACTAATAAAACTAACCTAACAAATATTCTGTTTTTACATACTGCCCAAGAGTTTCTGAACCTGAAAATTCATTAAACGTCAAAAGTAACACACAACGCTATGCGCGCTAATTTTGTGCGTGAATGGTTTAGTTAATGGCGTTGTATTTGCAACAGACATGTGACAATTGGATCACGTGGAGTGCCCAATTCGGTCTATAAAGGGGGGGGGGGGGGCTACACGTGAAGGCTGTCTAGCTTATTAGCTGACCGAATTTTACCAAATTTAACACATATAACAAGCATAGTAAGGAGTCCTAAGATCCCCAATCAAATTCGAGAAAAACGTTTCGTTTCCATGGATACGGCGGCCATTTTGGATTTTGTTGATATGTCTTACGTCATGAATACCGCACTTACTGCTCATGGAAATTGGTTTCTCTGTTTTTTTACATACGTGTTCACAATCATTAGATCTAAAAATCTGTCTGTTGTTTTTTTCCTAAACGAATTAGAAATTTTTTAATGAATTTTTTTTCCCGAGGTAGTATTCAAGTTTGCAAAAAATCCGAGAAAATTCACACTCAAGACACCACCAACAAAAATCTATTCCATATATCATATATACAAAAATTAACAGAAAGATTTTAGTATTACATCTTCTCTTCATTCTGAGAAACTTTTATGAAGATTGGATAAAAAATGGAGTTATTAAAAAAAGTATAGAGAAAAGTCGCGGAATGAGAAAACGGCCGATACAGAAAAATAAAATAATGGAAATGGTGGTGACAAACATGCCCGGTATAGGAAGAAATAAGGTTTTGGGGGGTTCTTATGCTTTTGAAATAGTTGTAGGAGAGGCTGATGAAGCTAAAGGGTGTAGCTCCCCCCCCCCCCTTAAAACTCTCTCTCTCTCTCTCTCTCTCTCTCTCTCTCTCTCTCTCTCTCTCTCTCTCTCTCTCTCTCTCCCCCCCCCTTAAAAAGATCGTGGAATTATCTCTATATGTTTTAAAATGGTCTGTTTTCGCTTTCTGCGCTATCTAAAATTGACTAGTACTAGTAACCAGAGCAGCATCGTGCCCTTTTCATTACTGTAGACTGGTTCTTCATTAGAACTAACTGCGAACGTGTACACATAAAAGAATGCAATGTATTGTATGACCTCACAAACACACCACACACACACAAACACACACATACACTCACACACACACACACACACACACACACACACACACACACACACACACACACACACGCACGCACGCACGCACACACACACACACAGAGAAATACACAGGCTCTCTCCTTTGCCCCCTTCCTGCTCTCTCTCTCTCTCTCTCTCTCTCTCTCTCTCTCTCTATCTCTCTCTCTCTCCCTCTCTTTCTTTCTATCTCTGTTATCATCTCCTTGTCACTTTCTCATTCTTTCTCTCCCATCTCTCCATCTCTCTTCCTCACTCTCTATCTTTCTGACCCTCCCCCCCCTCTCTCTCTCTCTCTCTTTCGCTCTCTCTCACTCTCTCTTTGTACCTCTCTGTCTGTCTGTCTGTCTGTCTGTCTGTCTGTCTGTCTGTCTGTCTGTCTGTCTGTCTTACTCTCTCTGTGTCTCTGTGTCTCTCTGCCTGTCTGTCTGTGTCTCTCACCCCTATAGCCCATAATCGTAGTCGTAAGTTAAGCAATTCGGGTTTCCGATGCTCAGCTCGGCCTGATGTTGTGTCCTTGTTTTAGTTATAGGTTTATTAAAAGTTTTACGGCACTTGCTGCACAAATTGGTCACATTACCGATGATTAGAGGTGTCATTACAGCAGAGTAACCTAAAAAAATTTCGCAACGCATGATTCCCAAGAAGTTGGGATTTTTCAGAATGCCATCCGGTTGCTGTTGTGCGGGAATTTGCGCTATACATTTCGTTAACTCATAGTTGCAAAGTTCTGTCAGACATTTTTGGTCGCTTTGAGTTACAAAGACCATGAGGTCAGAAAGCAATTAATGCTCTGTCTGCTCTACAAAAATCGTAAGAATGTACAGAGTCGTTTCAAGATATTCCGAGAATTGCATTCGAAAAAACTTGACATATTATTGTGAAAAACAAACATTTTTTGTCCTCAAATTTCTCAAACCTAGATATTGAGCAGATAGAGCTCTGTAATTCTGAGGTAGCGATTTGCTAATTTATTGTAATAATAATATGTTTTATTACTACGTTAATGCACACGCACTGTCGGCTATTGCGTAAACAGGCTGATCCTTACTAGACAAAACCCTCGCCCTCTTTGATTCTTCAGGTTTCTTTCTAGCCTTAAACCTAGAAAAAAGAGAAGGCTTTATGCCCCAAAAAGCTACCACCTGCAAACAAACGCGAGTAACACAGAGTCGAACCTGCTCTTACTGCTGCCCGTTCAAGACAACCTCCTGTACATACGACCTATTCCCACTTCCAGCTTCCCACGTGCCTCTTGCTTTAAAAAAACAAACAACTAATGCTATGACAAGGACACTGCCCAAGACGTCCACCTGTATAATGCTGCGTGTCCACCAAAGCAGAAACAACCCTATTTTTAGTCAATAAGAGGTAGTTTGGTCTGTTCGTTTCAGACATGCGTGTACAGGTCAAAGGTTAAGGAACGCAAGGCGAGAATATCAAACCACGAACGATTTAAAACAATAAATTCACGAAACTGTTAGTTAGCTTTTAAACCAATGGTTTACGCTTGGCCATTGCTAATTTTGAGGCGCTGGTAATGAATACGACAGGCTATTTTTCATCAGAACTTAAAATTTGAATTTTAAAGAAATACCCTAACAAACTCTTTTTTTGATGAGTCACCACACGACCTGATACAAGTAATGCCGCATGCTGCATTTCATCCGACTAGTAATTTGTAAGGAGGAGTCGTGTCTTTCTGGGGGACACATCCAAACAAAATTCCCACCGATCGCTAAGGTAAAAACTACAGCTCAGTTTTAACTACCGACTAACCGAGAGACGTTCGACCTTTGAACTGGAAGTTTTTGGTTTGGTAGACACGAGGGCTTAAACACACACTTTTCTCTTCGATAATGAATGGCCATCTTTTACAGTTTAGCTGTACATCTTATTGTGATGCTGATACACATACAGAGTTCGAGACACTGTACAAGGTACGCTGAGGAATATTACAAGCGTTAGTTACTTGTTCGTGCTAGCTATATATAAACAAAGCTATACATGTGAGGCAGCGTGGTGGAATCAGGCTCTCGTCAAAATAATCAAAGTGAATAAACTTGCATTTTTCTGCAGGTTTGTGAATTTGTATAAAATGTTGTTTTTTGACTCAACACCTTTCATGCCCATTCAAATAACTCATTTTTGTGTGGATTTTTCTGAAAAACGTCGATTAAAGGCACAAAAAATGTAAATTTTCAGTTACCACGGACTATTAAGCTAAGGAAATAACTAATCTTTGGCGGCCATTTTCTCACTAATTTTACCTCTGAAAACAGGTGACCGACTTCCCCTTCATTCGCAAATATCTCTACTTTTATTCAAGATAATGGATATTTTTTTCTTCCAAATAAAGACAAGTGAACAAGCTTTAAGATGATACCAATAACTCAATATGCCCAAAACATGACGAGAGCCTGATTCCACCACGCTGCCTCACATATTATGTTATTATCGAGTTACAATGTTCTTTCTGCTTTTGGCAACACACTAGGCCGTAGTGAGACTGACAGTAAAGCGGGGACAACTGGCACAACTTGTATGTAAACATTACACGGCTAAAGTAATAACGGAAATGAGAGACCGGGCTTAGATTCTTCCGGCTAATCATGGGCATTTTTTTGTAACCTCTAAAATAACAATTTAGAACAAGTATTCCTGGGTCTTTGTACTCTCTAATAATGTTGCATAGACAGACGACAAAGAGTAGTGTAAACTAAATTGATTTATTTGACGACCTTCGATAATGATAGCCTCTTTCATCGCTGAAGATAGCACAGTTTTTTGCTTTATCTGCGAAGGAAAATAATTAAAGTGCAATAATGCTACCGATTTTTTTAAATTGTAGGAAGAAAATCATTCGACTTACATTACATCTCTTGAACTTATTCCACACAAAGTCTAGGCTCCAAGAAATAATCATCTGTATTATAAGTTATATTAATATCTCACGTACAAAGAGATAAAAATATGCATGTATATTTTTATGCCCCTCTTATGCCAAGGGCAATTTAGTCTCTTCAATTTTCCTGAGATACCATCAACTTATACTCGTACCAGTAAGTAGAGTTAATCAAGGCTGTGCGTGTATTAGCTTTCTTTGTGTAAACTGGAATACTTGTGTTGGATACATACAGTTTGAAATAATTTTTTCTATTAATGACAAGTGTCTGTATAAATATCTCTATTATTTTAGTCCCAGTTATTCCTATTTACACCAAGGAACAAATACTCATAATATTTGATGTTTTCTTTTTAAATCTAAAACGTTATGCCCGCATGGAAGGGTAATTCAAAAACCGATTCATCCTTTCGCAAAGTTATGCATCTGGTTTATTTTTTAAATACAGAAGTGGACGGTTAGCATGAATAATTCGGTGCCACGGGAGTTTGATTCTCGCTCAGCTATTTTGTTCGTTATCTCCGTCTTTGTGTTGCAATGCAGCATCCCACTGTGCCAGGCAGAATCGAAGCAGCCACCAAGAAAATCTAAATTATGTGGATAGGTGCGTCAACCACTCACAACCATTACACATATTCTAGGATCAGCAGTATGTGCTAATTGTTGACAACTTAGGCCCGTTTGCACTCGAGAAATGTCCACTAAGAAAGTATCCCTCTCAACCCGGTTAGGCCCTGGCAAACAGGGTCGGAATCCTGCCTTTTAAATTATGATCTAATTTATGTGGAAGTTGGCCTAAAATGCCCTTAAAAATAATATAGTTCAACATCAATTTGTTGATCCTCTTTTCGCTGAGGCAATACCATTTTTTGCCTGATGGACATGTTTATCTAAGTTAGTTAAAGATGTTGAGCCTTACAGCTGGGTATCGTCAGCATAGAATATCATGAAACTGCAAGTCTTACTTTTTTCTTTGACAAGTGGTTGAGTATAAATTTTGAACAAAACTGGACTGAGGATTGAACCCTTGGAGACCCGATGCATAAGAAAGTTTTAATGATACTTGCGCTGCCATATAATCGCAGGCTTGTGTCAATTTGATAGGTTAGGACAAATCTGGCCAAGGGCAATCAGTGTTATTCCTAAAGACACTTAAGATTGCTTCAATAAAATATGAGGGTCAATTGTATCAAACGTTGGAGGAAGATCTGAAACGAAGCACTAGCAACCAGTTTTCTAGAATCATAGACAGCAAAAGTAATGCATGACTTTAATGTGTGCTGTTCACGAGCTGCAGCTGGCTTGAGGGGTAGACTGGAATGGTTCTAACAGAGTGTTCACTAGTAAGTGGTAATGAAGCTCCTCGAAGCAAACTGTACTATGACTTTAGACAGTAAAGATAGATTTTAAACAGGTCTTGTGTCATTACAGGTCAATGTTCAATGCTGTTCTAGAACTGAAAGAGTATTTCTTGCGCTGTTTTAAAAAAAAAGAAGTTAATATACACTTATATTAAATAATTAGCCATTTCTGATTTAATGTTTCTCAATAATGTTAGGCTATACTAAGACAACTCACTTTTACTACGAATATTTGTTTACGTTTAGATCTATACCAGTGTAAGTAAATTTATAAAAGTGAAGGTGAAATTTCCTCTTTTCAATGCATAAATCCAACTGCATTTTTGCATTCAACTTGTCAATTTATTATTAAAATATGAAATATCAGCCTCATGCCAGTAATAATTATCATTCATGAATGTTTACACTTACAAAGATATGGTTTCGCCAAGTTGCGAAATGAGTCTTTTTCACGATGACATACATCATACATTCTTTCTCCAATGCGTGAAAAAAATGTCTTCTGCATTTTTACTAACAACATTAAGTCAAGCAACATACCTTTAAAAATGGCCTTTTGTGATGCAGCAAGCAAAAACTGTTCACTAAAAGACATCTTCGTACAATTGTATGGGTTCACATAATCGTGCCTCAATGTTATTGTCCTTGACGTGAAGAATGCATAATATATATTATGAGTATGTTCATTGTCATTACATGATTTCTGTGAGTGTTCTGTTTGCTTGTTCTACATGCTGTGTGAAATTTTCTATTTTTTGAATGAATTTGAATCTTCATAACTTTTTATTTATCGTCCAAATTTAATGACATAGACTGTGAATTTATTAGTTTTCACAGCACTTCATGATCCAGTAAAGAAAACACTTTTTTTCAAATAATTTGAAGTTTTTCTTTGTGGTATCTACTGTTATTGTTGGTTCTACCAAGTCTACACAAAGAGATTGGCCCTGTGAGAGCCGCGTAAAGACTCTAAAATGGGTCTCTTGTGGTATTACCAGTCTGCATTGAGTGGATTTTGTTCATAGGCGACGAAAGAGGCCAACATTTGTCCATTCATATCAAGCACAAGTCCAGCCCATACCTATCCCGGAAGTAGCCTGAATATTCCTGATAAGCCCATGCCATCCCCATGCCAATCTCTCTCGGTGGGGGGTTGTTGGATGCTCTGGTGTGGCTTGCTCCTTCTTTCCTATCCAACATCTATTTATCATCCCTAACTCCCCTCCTTCTTTGTCCAGTTTTGTTATTCTCTTGTAACACCTCTAATCTTCTGCATTTATATGACCTACTGTGTTGCAATTGCACCAATATTGTACACAGCCATGCTATCTTTATTTTTACACTTGGCTAGATGTGGGCAGAACAGAAGCGTCTGGCATTCTCTACTCTGTACTGCGTCATTCCATCATGTTTCCAACAAGTCTAAGTCATCCTCTTGTCCGCCCCATTCATTTCCCCTCACTCCCTTCCCAAATATGGACAAAACGTGGTTAATATAAGTACCTATCCAGTCTAGCACTTGGCTGGATATGACCAAAACATAATTGTCTGGTACGCTCGATTCTTGCCCAGAGTCCCACTCTTGTGTTTCTGACCAGACCATGCCGTATCCACTTCTACCCTATCCGTGTGAATTCAAAATATGTGGGCACTGTACAGACATTGTGATGCTCAGTTGCAGCAGGCATGTTTCCGACATGGCCCTGTCATCCCTATATCTGTATTATCATTTCCAGGAGCAGACCGCAAGTTTCTATGTACCAGGTATGTACAAAACGCAAATGGGACTGAAAAAAAAAGCTTAAAATGTCAAAGAACCAAACTAAGCTCTTGCTACTATTTGATACTATCCAGCACAATATTCGTTACCATCACACCCATTACTTTTCTATATCATCTCAACGCCCATCACTTTTGGATACCACCCCAATACACATCACCATTCAATACCAGGCCAATGTGTCTCTATTCGATACCTTCCGAGCATTAGTTAATACATAAATTGAACCGTCCCAGCTCCGACCATAATTGGTAACCGCCCCGCTCCCTTCACAAATCGATACTACCACCAATCCTTTGACTATTCGATACCATACCAGCTCTTGTCACTACCAGTACCAACCCAGAGATCGTCACTATTTTGATACTTCCCCAACACCGGTACATGTTCGGTCATTCCAGCAGTCATCATTCGATATAATAATAATAATAATAATAATAATAATAATAATAATAATAATAATAATAATAATAAATAGTATTTGTATAGCGCATATCCCCGCTCAACAGCAGGCTCTATGCGATAAAAGTCCATTACTCGCCACTACTTGATACCGCCACGGCTCCTGTCACTATTCGATATCAACCCAGTATTTTCTAGTTGATACCATTTTCCCTGTGCAATGTTGTAAAACAACACTTTTAATGTCATTGTCTCCCTTACTCAAGAACTAAATTCGATTTTGACAAACGCTTTTTTGTGCAGGCTGTTTCATAAGAAGAGACTCTCTAGTCTGGTGACTGAGTGCTCTACCTTCAAAATGAACTCTTTTTTTGTTTCACAATTCATTAGGCTACAAATTTCATTGGCCCAAAGGAGTGGCTATGGTGTTATGGAAGCAACCGCCATGATAATCTGTTAATTTGAGCTCAGGCAGAAGATGAAGGGAAATAACTGAGGAAAAGGATTAAGAAGATTTGGTTTACTACAACAAGCGTTATGGAACCTAAACATTTTTTTTTCTTCTTCTTCTTCTTCTTCTTCTTCTTCTTCTTCTTCTTCTTCTTCTTCTTCTTCTTCTTCTTCTTCTTCTTCTTCTTCTTCTTCTCACTCTTTCTCTAGATCG
>NW_004797501.1:83197-92616 GCF_000002075.1 Aplysia californica
GAAGCTCACTTGGGTCGTGCACTAACAGGGACAATTGGCAACTGACAATAAACGCAGTTTCTATAACACTTGAATCGAAATAAGGCTATGAATATCTTGCTAGCCTTTAATTATTTACAATGGAACAGCTTGCAAAACTGTCTTCTGAACTTAGAGTTTGCAATGAAATAAGCTACAAAATTTAAAAAAGGACCACTATATTCTACGGTACTTCTGGCGTTGTGGGCTACAACATAGATGTTATGGAATCGTTTAAAAATGTCAAACTCTGGTTCACATAGACGTGCAACAGCAAGGAAAACAACAGGTGTATTGGTGATGATAAACACAAGAGAAATCACTGTAACAGTTTTCACAACTTGCTCCTCCTTTGAGCTCTGTTTGGCCTTTGGTTTTGCTCCCGCGCTACCTAGAATGGTCGTTATCTCCATAGACTTTCTAAAGTTTGACGTGGATCTCAAGGAGAACGTTAGGACAGCGAGGCAGATGATGACCACAACTTCTGAGGCAATACCTAGAAAGGTCTGATTGACCACGTCCATGTAAGACAAAGCAGACTCAATCCCTGGAGCTCTCGAGAGTGTTAAGGTGGTCGAATTTGTCTGCGAGTCAAAAGTCCAAAGCATTCCTTGTTTAGATAAAATAGGCAAGTAACTGAATATACCGTACGCCCAGATGCCAACGAGGACGAAAAGGCTTCTCCTTGTGGTAAAGACGGCTTTAAAACGTAGCGGCAAAGCAACGCAACAACACCTTTGGACGCTGATGAATGTTGTGGTCAGGATAGAGATATCCATAAACATTTGGACGTAATAAACGAAGAGCATAGCTAAATCAAAAGATTTGACTGACCAACTTTGTAGAATTGAACTGAAGATTTCGTGAACGGAGACAGTTGAGGACGCAGCTACAATTAGAAAAAAGTCTGACACTGCGAGAAAAAAGAAGCAAATATTGACGGAGTCTTTGAGACCAATCTTCGCCAAGACGACTACGTTGAAAGAGTTGAACACAATGCTGAGGGACACTGTGATAAACATCAGTATTCTGGTTATACTATTGGAGAACAACCGCTCCTCGGTGGTCAACAGACCAGCAGTCATGTTGCAACAGAATATAATTTTCTTTTATAATGTAACCGAAATAAGTCAGCTTTGCCACCAAATTAGCTGTGTCCTTTATAGAGCTATGAGGAGGAAACGAAATAGAAAAAGCGCGGAAAATTTGGCTTTTGCAATTGTGCTCTTTCAAAAACTGTTTATTCACCAGAACATAAATGGAGTTCTGGTGAAAAAGATGCGAAAGAGGTGCTGATCAGTGCGTTAGGCTACTTTTAACACTTCAAATATCGACCTCTTATGTTAATGATATAACCAATGTTTGTTCAAGGAGTAGCAGTTTTGATTTGCACTCTATGACATCCACTCTGTTAACTATCTGTCAGTTTGCTGATAGTATAATGACATGTTTAATATCGGATAACTCCATCTTTCGTACGAAAGAAAAAATGCAATTATGGAAAGTAACTGGGTAAAATCTACTTCCTGACATGTGATTATTTAAATAAGGAGGGAGAGGAGTTGCATTTCAAACAAGTGCAAAGCTTTAAAAAATCTTTTTGTTTTGGTGCCTTTTAATTTGAACAAGTTTAACATTAGGTCATGGTGTTTTGAGTTTTGAAAAAAGGGGGACACATTAATAAATTTTTGTCTTTTTTTATTTAAACAGCAGAGAGAAAAGTCGTTTTAAGAAGAAGAAAGAACACCCCTCCCCAAGTAACTCACCAAAACCTAAGTTAAAATGCTGTTAACAGTCTCCAAAAAAAGAGTGTAAAATACAATACCAATAGAAGTGGCACGGAAAAAAATTACAAGTTAGGTAAAGTGTGTCAAACCTGGCAGCTGTGTTAATTAAGGAAAACAAGAGCAACTTTCCTTTTCAAAATTACTAATTGAATTTCTTGCGCAACTAGACTATCACGCTGACCACAGTTGTTGGGTATTTTTTTCGCCAAATGCGAGACAATTAAACAAGTCTTGAGATGATACTAATAACTCCATATGACTGATTCCACCGTGTCGTAACACATTTGGTTTTTGACCTCAAGACGGCCAAAATGTCAGACAGAACTTTGTAATTCTGAGGTAGCGACTGGCGTCTCACTAGAGCTGGGCAATGAGTCGCTTAAACAAAATCTGGATAATATGTTAGTGTACCTCTTCGGCAAATAATATGATAGAACCGCTTCTGCAAAAGGGTTAGAACCACTTCGACAAACGGGTGAGCATCACTTCAACAAATGGGTGCACCCACTTCGGCAATCAGGTCAGGAAAGTGAGTTAAGAGTCTGAATTCGGACAATGTTTCATTGCTAATTACCCGGTTATTCGGATAGATTATCCGGATTTTGCCCACCTCTACGTCTCACGGTATCCACCTGGGCCGAGTCTTCCAGCTGACAGAAGAAACACCAGCGTGGCAAACAAACAACTTCTAGGAAAATGCGTCACAGACACAACAACATGCACAGTGTCTACATTACTGTAGAATCATTTGTGAGGCAGCGTGGTACAATCAGGCTCTCGTCAAAATATCGTTAACGTCAATTTTCTCAAAACTAGGTCCTTAGCGGATAGAACTTTGTAATTCTAAGTAAAAGTAAAGTAGTAAGTAATTCTAAGGAAGCGCCTTGTTATCATGACACAGTCTATCCAAGCCTTTTAACGTCGCCCTCTAGATGTGTTGCAGTTGGATTTTATGATGTTGGCACTTTGTGATAGGTGGTATGTTGGTAGATGTGTAAGATTTCCCAATCATTTGACTATTTTGATTCCTAGGTATTGGATATTATGCTGCATGACGTCATTTGTGACCACCTTTTCTTTGAACAATGTATTTGTATGTGTGTATGTGTGAGTGTGTGTGTGTGTGTGTATGTGTGTGTGTGTGTGTGTGTGTGTGTGTGTGTGTGTGTGTGTGTATGTGTGTGTGTGTGTGTGTGTGTGCGTGTGTTCGGGGGGAGGGGGGAGGGGGATGTTTGTTTGACTTTTTTTCAGTGGTCTATTTTTAATTCTTTCTCGTCTGATCTTGTTAATTAATTGTTAAAGTACCCCATACACGCTCAAACTTTTGGTCAAATGACGTCAAAAGTGTTGACAGTTTGACGTTCTCCCTACACGCTCAATAAATATTGCGCAATGATCAGTTTGTGCCTAGACCTCGCCACAGACGCACCAACAGCGTTGGCTCTTGCTTTAGTCTTAAGGGTATAAAACACAAGAAAGATTCGTATTGACTATATATCGTCTACTTCAGCTCTAGACTTTTCGTAGTCGTTGGCCTTTTTCATTTCCTTAGTAAAATCCGTACGTAATGAGTGACATTACATTCCACAAATTGTTATTCTTTACTCCAATATCTTGATCGGGGTCCACGTTTGGTGTAGGTAGCTTAGAGTTGGGATGATTTTAGAATTTTAGTTTTGAATGTTTTTGGCTTTTGCCTTTATGCGGATGTTAGGATGTTTCAGTTGAGTAGTGGGGAAAGCTGGTACATGTGTAATTGACATTATTGGCTTTTTGTACCCTTGTTTCTATCTCTCTGTTCAGTCACCTGTCTTTTGTAAATATTATGCTTTCAACGTATTTACATTATTATTCGTGTTTGTGCTTGTTATTGTTGATGTGAATGTTGAGGGGCTTTGGATTTCTGCTTATTTTCGATGTCTCTGTTTTGTTGGTGCTGATCTTCATATCAAAACTGCGACACCGAAATAAATTTGTTCTGGTGTAACGCCCCTTGCAACACCGTGAAGTAAATTCACAGGCACTGGCCTCTAAATTTAACGTCTGCCTTTGACAGAATCGAGCCACATAGGAAATTTGTGTAAACTGCCTTTCCCAGGGACACGACGTCGGACTAAAGTAAGCCTCAAAACCCTGAACCTGCAATCTCCCGATACGAGCTCGGTAACCAAACTCAAATGCTACCAGTGTCAAATTACATGTAACTGCCGCAATCTTCATTTTGGTGGTATGATGCCAAAGGCTTTATTTATCTTTGTGCACAAGGCTTTGATCGCCAGCATTTTCTAAGCCATTTAGGTGCGGTCTACTGAGGAGATGTTTTTGACCTTTATTTACAACATAATTTCTTTTAAAAAACAACAACTTTGTACAACAATTTTGGTGCTGGCCCACTTATGCCAGATCTATTAATTAATGTCGTAGTTTTTCACAAGTCATTCGATATGTAAAGTATTGGGGAAACAAGTGGCAATTTCTTGTATTCCCTGAAAAATCAACGTTGGTATTGTGAGGGGTAATGGGGGAATGAACTGTGAAATCATTGTCTAGCTTGTAAACGCAACTCCATAATTTATTTGTGCCTTTGGCATGATTGTCTTTTCAAAACTAGTGGAGAGCACCAAATAGTTATGAAATGGTTGTCTTGCATGAAAAATCAACCAGACATTAGAACAAAGCCAAGACACAATTGTCCTTGAGGTAGTGATGGTGATAAGAAAGCATTTTTGAAATGGTAATTGCTCTGCTAATAAAAAATATTAGCGTCAACATTTTGACACCAAGTTAAAGGGCAGAAACGAAAAAAAAAGTGCAATTAGTTCTTATTTCTTGAGGACTTATGCACCCCTATTTGAAAGCGTCAAAACAGTCAGTGACTTCTCAACAGGGTCGTAGTAATCATTATTAATATTACTTCTTTGTTAAGTTATGTTATGTTATCAAACAAATCAGTTATCACAAGCGCCACAAGTCTATCTCATAGGAGTTATATTTTTAGGGCTAATGAATAGTGGCAGACGTAGATTTATGTTTTGAAGGAAAAGAGCTGACAGGTTGCTCTAAACAACTAACTCCTACTTTGTGAAACGGTGGCTGTCTAAACAAGCAGAGGATGAGCGTCATTACAGCATCCCACAGCAAGACTCAGGTCTACTCCACGTGGAAATCGAAAGTAGCTCTGTTGCGTGCAATGGCCTAGAGCCGTATGTGACCATTAGCTGTGCGGGAGCAGGACACAATAAATACCAGTCCCCAAAGGTCTTACCATTAGTATGGACCTCAAAATCAACAATTAACTAATAGTAATAATAATAATAATAATAGATTGCATTTATATAGCGCTCTATATTGCATTTATATTGCGCTCTATTCTCTATTAAGAAGTTTCCGTGTTGACAATAAGATTATGTCCCTTTTTTTACCATTCTATAATTGAAAGTGTGCTATTATTTTGTATTTGCTGCTTGGGTGGGAATTGTAAGGTGAAAGATAAAGAAAAATTTAACAGAACCATTAAGAAAGCCAGCAAGATCTCTGGCTGTGCTTTTAATAGAATGGGTGAAATGTATAACACCACACGTATAAAAAAGATAAAAAGCATTATAAAAGACCCATCACACAAATTGTAAGATCACGCAGCGGCAGATATGTACCTCCAAAAACAAAGAAAGAAATATATAAAAGAAGTTTTTTATCATCCCGCGTAAGGCTTTTATCAGAATGAGCATGGATGTGTGTTGCTCTTAGAGTATGTAATTATATATAACTCCAAAGGTCTAGTATTTAAATTCTCGCATGTGCGTTTGATGTAAATGTACATTTTGTCAGATTTACTTCTCTTTTTATATTGAATTTTAATGAGAGTAATATATATATAATTTACTTTTTATGCATACCTGCATGAGTTTTTACAGTCCTGTACAGCCAAGGAAAATTTCCGTCTATGATAATAAAGCACTATTTTATCTTATCTTAACTTATTTTATTCCATACTAGTTTAAGCTCTGAGCGCTTTACACAAATCACATAAACATTCACACAAGAAAATTATTTCACAGAAACAAGAAAAACCAGTTCAACCACATAAAGATGAACTTTCACAACCATACATTAACTATACTACAAGAAAGAACATATATATTTATATAGGCCGCGTGGTGGAATCAGGCTCTCGTCAAAATAATCTAAGTGTCTAAAACTTGCATTTTTCTGCAAGTTTGTGAATTTTTATCAAATGTTTGTTTTTTGTCTCAACACCTTTCATGCCCATTAAAAACTCATTTCAGTGTGGATTTTTCTGAAAAATGTTGATTTAAGGCACAAAAATTGTAAATTGTCAGTTACCACGGACTCTAAACCTAAGGAAATTAATCTTTGGCGGCCATTTTCTCACTCATTTTACTTCTGAAAACAAGTGACCCCCACCTCCTTCTTTCACAAAAATCTTGACTTTTATTCAAGATAAATGGATTTTTTACATCGAAATAAAGACAAGTGAACAAGCTTTAAGATGATACCAATAACTCTACATGCCCAAAAATGGACGACATGCTGATTCCACCACGCTGCCTCACATAAAAATTATATATAAAGCACATGTATATTATATTAAAAAATCAGAACTTACTAACACACTATAACTATTTAGAGCTGGTTATTTCAGCATCTCAGTTTGAAGAGTAAGCCATCTGGTAGAACTGTAAGTTCCTTTCTTGAATCGACATAAACATGTATGAGTTGTACAGAGAGGAAATGGAACAGCGGGGATTGGTTTCCAGCTCATGATTATACTAAAAATAACTACCGATATTTTTACGCTAGTAATTCCAAGGCTCATGTTCTATAAATCCTTGATGTTATCACTTCTCCATGTCAATTGCTCTATATTACTGCCCTTATTTTATTTTCGTATGAGATCTTTATTAAGTCTGCATTCCTGTAGAAATTGTTTTCAAGTTTAAAGCTTGGAGCAAAGCAGAAATATACCCCTTCCCCATCCTTTCCTCCCTTTTAAAACTTTATTTGAGTATCCCTCACTCCCCGGGCTGTATGCTGTGTCAACTTTAATCATGAATAAGGCTTCTCTGAGAGCTGCTCTCTAAACTGGGTATAAAAAAGAAATATCCAATCTCAAATTACAGAAACAATCAACTCTCTGGACATTATCTTACCCAAGCACCTCTTTATTTATATGAAGCATTTCTTTCAGGATTTGTCTGTACTTTGAGCTCATGTTGAAGTATACAAAAATATTCACTGTAGAATTTGCGGCCACGACTGTACAAAAAAGACCCCAAGTGAGAGTAAACAAGTTAGAGTTGGCACCAACAACACTATATTCTACAGACGTCATCATTGCAATAGTATTTGCTGCACTGGGCAAGAAACACGAGATGTATATAATTGAAATGAAGAGAATCATTTTAACAATTTTTTGGTCTCTTCTCAAAACATTTTCATGTTTAGCAGAACTTGAAGCCGACTGCCGCCACTTCGATTTCCTGAGGAGATTAAGAACAAGAATTGCTGTGCACACAAACACAACAATGAATGAGGAGAGTTGAGAAATACCGTATATCGTATTAGAAACGCTCTCGATGAAAACGCCATTAGTCACGTAAATTAATCCTATCTTCGTTTCATTTCTTTGAGGGATATACTTGAGTCCAAGCCGAATGGAATAATACACTGGTGCAAGGACAGCAATCGTAGTGAAATATATAGCAACGATGACGAACATGGTTCTTCTCGGGGTTAGGATAGTTTTTACTTTTAGAGGCAGAGCAACACACAGACACCTCTCAAATGTAGCAAATGCCGTGAGCCATGCAGTAATGCGCGAAAAACAAATATTAGGCCAGCCAGATGTGAGATAGTGGATGTCTTGGTAAACAAACGGCAGATCAGCACTAGCAAATTGTGGGTTAAAGCAGATGCTCATCCACAGATGTGTCACCAACACTCCTATATCGGAGATGGCCAAGGAGAACAGAGTGGTGTTCACGGTGTCTTTAAAGCCTTGCTTGTAGAAAACAATAACGTTGATGGAGTTGAAGATGATGCCGAAGAAGCAGATGACTCCAGAAGCGATAACCAGAAAGACGAGGACGAAAATATTAAGGAGGCGATCATCTACTAAGCCGGTCGTGGCTGTTGTTAGGCTCTTGTTCACAGCAGACATCTCTAACGTCACCAGACGCACGGTGCAAAAATATTCCAGGCCTGGGCAGTGACTGAAGTCTGTGCATGTGAAGCAATGAAGAAAACAGAAAAATAGCCTTCAAATGATTTTTTGTGCTCTTCGAATATATGATTGATTAATTAAATGTTCATGTCTTTTTGTTTTTGATGTGCCAATTTAATGTGTAGGTGCGTGTGTGTTGGTTTGCGTGTCTGTGTATTTATTTGTGAACTCGTCTGTTTTAATTTTTATAGGTAAAGTTTTGGTTGCATTTTTAAGTTCAAATTTTCAATTTGGGTGGTTTGGCTGACGCTCTGGTGTGGTTTGCTTCTTCTTTCCTATGAAACATCTATCGTCCTTATCTCCCCTCCTTCTTTTTATGGTCTTTACTCTCTTGTAACACGTTTAATCTTCAGGCACTCATATGACCTTATGCTAGCGCCGTAAAAACTCACTAAAACTGAACTAAACATTTTCAATAGATTTATTTTTCGGGTAAGTGCCGCCTCGGTTTCGGGGGCTTTTTCGGATGGAAAAAAGGGGGGGTTAGAGCACCTAGGTGAATACTATTCAGACGTGTCTGTAATTCAGATTTAGAATGGTTTTATTGAAACTACATTTAGTTTCTGAAACTTTTCAGTGTCGAGAACAAGCTCAGTGAATACAGGCTTATCCGTCTGTAAGGATGTGTCTTATCTGCAGTTCTCTTTACTTTATATAGCAAAATGATACTGCCTAACATCAGCGATTTGGAAGGAGTCAAGGTAGGCAGCCACAATATGAACAACCTACGGAGCGCTGATGATAGTCTTGATAGCTGATTCGGAGTCCAGGGTAATTGAAATTCTAACTAGAGAAAGAGAGAAAAGCAAAGAGAAATACCTGCAATTGAATGCCTAGAAAAAGGAATACTTCGAGATCTAAAGAAAAGTTCTAACATCCCCATAATGCAGCATCGCATTTAAAACGAAATAAAAAAAATAGGTCAACAGCTGCAAACCTCTTGGTTGCACAATTACACCAGACGCAAAAAGTGAAAAAGTGGCACATGGATTTTTAAGCATAAAATAAAAACGTAGAGTACCTTCCAACTCGGAACGTGGCTGTCTGAAAAGCAAAGGACTCTACAAAGCTGGACAGACGGTCACGTACATTAAAAATCAGTAGCACTGCAGGTTGAGGAACCAGTTGCCAGTTGACTACCCCTGAGATCTAGCAACGGAACGTAAAGAAGAAGAAAGATAACTGTATTAACTGAGACTGAACCACACGTCTCTCCAGGTTCTTTGCTTGTATTAGGCTAAACTGTATTAAGTTTGGAAGTAGACTGGCTACCCATAGCGCAACATTTACATGAAAATTATGATATATTATAAGACCGTGATATGGAGTCATTGAGTCAAAAGTTTCCTATTTCTTTGTAATCTTGACCC
>NW_004797501.1:93132-100743 GCF_000002075.1 Aplysia californica
CCCCCGCCTACACACACGGACACCTCAGTTACTCACTTAGATCTACTTATAAGGACAATTTTCTTGATACAGTACAGTTTACAACTCCTAATTTGAAGAAAATGTACTGCTCATTGTGCAGCTTGCTGTCATTCTGCCAGTGAATGTTCGATATCTGTACGGATATGACTGTTCCTTTAGTTCCAATTATTTCTAGTTTTTATTCAGATATGTATGCTCTTAGATTTTCTGAAATCTTTCCCAATTAAGTATAGGCCTAGAGTTAATGATGTTAATACCGACCCAAATGAGCTACATAATTTTGGTGTAAAAATTGCACCGGGAACGAAAGCGAGCGTCACGTTAAAATACTTAAAGTTGTTGATTTTAAACGCATTTTTTCTGCTACATCTCTCTTTCAATTGACCTCCTGAGATTAGTCCCAAGGATAATTTCTGTTATCAGGGTTGTGCTTCTTGATGTCGTAGTTTGTGTCCATTTAGAAGAATCGTCAAAGTAAAATGCAGGTAGGCGAAAAAAAACCCTCAAAAAACGTATTCAAAGTATTTTAAAAAATCGATCATCTTGGTATGACAGCAAGGATTTGAATCCCCTTAGGTCTAGTCGGCCCTGACAGGCAGGGTCGAATCAAATGGCCTCCTGAATAGCAGAATCGTATCAATGAGGGCGTAAGTCAGCTAAAGTTACAATTAGCCCATCACTAGAAACAAAGATTTGTTTTTGTTCATACCCAAACATCAGAGTAAAAGAAAGAGAGGAAATTTGAAAAGCATCGTCCTCGAGGAAAAAATAAACTAAAGAAATACATGAAGTTACTGCAGATACTTACATGAACATATTTGTTACTAGTAACTTTTCTTGTGCAGCCTGAAAATCAGTTGGGTTTATTTTTTATTAAAGTACCAAACGTATAATTCTGCCTTTTTTATCATCATATGGAGTAAGTGTTCTTGTCTTTATGTTATTTCGTAGAACTAATTGAAAGGTGCTAAGACACAAATGAAGACCAAAATAGAAAGCATTCAAGGTTGCATTTGTTTTATGTTAAGGGTAAAAGATTGTTATTGTTCAAAACTCTGGACTTTGATCGCTCTTCCTTTGAAAAGAGGTGTTTAACTCAAAACTAATCCCTTAAAATAATCTTACCTAGAAAATAGATTATAGAGCACGACTATGTGCGTCATGCGAATTAGGCCTTTGTCACCGAAGAAGCTAACTGTTTTCAGCCTGTGGGGCAATTTTTATCGAACTTGTATTTCCCGACACCATTTACGCCAATTTAAAACACAACTCTAAGTGAACTTTATGGAAAAATCATTGAGAAATAGGTACAAAAAGTGTGACGATCCTGTTTCCAAGGATACGTAATCTTTGGTTGTCACAAAACTTTGCCAGCCATTTTCCTGCTAAATTTACCACTGACACCAGGCGACATCCATCCCCTTAAATCGAAAATATCTCAATTTATATTCAAGGTAGATTTTTTTTTCATTATAAGAAAGATGTAAGGCATATTATGCTTTACTAATAACTCCATATTATGCCCAAAATAATCACGAGCCCCTGATCCCACAGCGTTGTGACACATTCTAAATTATAGCATAATGCATATATATTATATCACGATGCTGTGGGTTTTTTCTTTTGGGAAAAGGGGGGGGGGGTGGTGTTTTTAAAAAATCAACTAATTTTGGTAGTATTTTTTAATCGCAACCTTTCAACCATGTCCAGCGTTAGACTTCTCTTTCTCTTGTGGTCTTAAATGCTTTTTCCTTTAGAGTATCACTACTCTGTCCGTGCAGATTTCCTTCCCCGTTTCTCTACCTAGCTGATGGAGACTTCACACCACACGTCCAGACAGACGCAGCACTCCTCTGAAGTTTCTCCCAAAACTCAGACTACAACCGAGAAGATGGGACTTCAGTTGTAGTTAACTTGTTCTGTTACGTAGACTTTGGAAAATTGAAAACATGCAGTATGTTTCAACTCCTGCATGGTCAAGGCAAGTACGAACCGGTAAATGACTACATCGTGTGTGTGCTCATAGAACCGTCCATTAAAAGTTTTCTACCACCATTAGTAAAAGTAAAAAAGAAAAAACAAAAGAAAAACAAACTCCAGAGGCGCAGACAAAAGAAGCCCCCCCCCCCAAATTAAAAAAAAACAAAAAAACCCCACAAAAAACCCCACTAATGTTCAGATATATGGCCGGCACGGTGCATACGGCAGGGGTAGCTATCTGCCACGTTATGTCAGTATAGTCTCAGTGAGTTAAAAGGAACGTTCACTTCGTTTCGTACAACAAGTGTATTGTCAACACTTGCTAAACCCTGGACTTACAGACTCACACGCATGACGCAATCGGAGTCGACCAGGAACGAGGCTACCAAATCCTCGACCAGGAAGGTATGTGTGCAGATAAGGCGAGGACATCACTCCATTAAACCTGTTGACTAGTTGAAAGTTTTTCGTTACATTAAACTTGTTGACCAGTTGAAGATCCTTCGCTATAAACTATTATGAGTTAATCTTTGGTCTCGAGGACCAAAGAATTTTTCCGATTTATCTGTGTTTGCCACTGGAAAGGAGAACTGTTTTGTATGCTTCCCAGGAAGTTGAGATTGTTTCAGAATGCCATCAGGTCTGCTTGGACAATGATATAGATTATTAAGCGCGCAGAGCTAGTTGTTGAGCAAGAGTTTGCGCGATACAAATGCCGTTATATATTTTTTTTCGTATAACATTGTGGTATTCTTTTGGACTGAATTGTCTCACTGTACATCTCGGAACGGAGGTAGCAGGCCTGCAGAGGTTTACCTTTTTTCTACTGGGGTGCTTTGCATAAGGAAGGAAACGGAAATGATGTAATTACTTATTGGGGGCATTAGTTTACTGAATGTTCTTGTAGCATTGTTCTCATTCATTTTGAACAGAATACAATAACTATGGTGCGATGAAAGGAACCTCATTCCTGAATCTCGGCCTTTGTAGTCGATGTTATTCTACAATTGATATTTTCACTCCAATCTATAGTCCAAAAATGTATCTCCGAGCCTGGTAGAAGATTCTGAGTACCGTGTGTTTTATCGAATTTTAAAGAATTTGCTTGGGTTGACCGAGAAGACGTTTGGACAGTATCTAAAAATATTCTCTCGTACAATTAATTTACTACCGAAGAGTAATAGCCTTGTTAAAAACTCATAGCCTTCCATTAAACAAAAATATTTTGTCTGTAGACATTAATAAGTTCACTTATATTTGAGAGGTGTAAATCTGATAATAAAAAAGATGAATTCCACTTTTTAATTACTCAAATTTTGCTCATCAAAAGAAGTTGTTAACCTCTGACTCGGGTCAGTGAAAGATATAATGCAATGAGGAGAGGAATGGGCCTAACCTGTACTCTTCTATTTTGGAAACTTGATTAAAAACGAGAAGTGTCGTGCAGACGAGGACAATGATAACACCAAAATACTTTGATTCCAGTCTCAAAAATCAATATTCATATTGTCAGTCAACCAGGCCCCTACTTCAGGTCCACAACTCCGAGCAACTACCAGAAGTAGTCAAACCTGTGTAAGACGGCCATCCATTGTCAAGGAAAAAAGTGGCCGTATAAGACAGATGGACGTCTTAGGCAGGACTGATCAAGATGAAGAAAACAAATCATTCCCATTTTGAGGTCCCAATTGAAATTAGCCGAATTGTTGTTGTTGTTGTTGTTGGTGGTGGTGGTGGTTTGTATTTTGTTTGCAATTTTTATTTTGTCACTGATTTTGCACAAGGGTGACAAAAAAATGAAATATATCAGGCGAGGAAGACCTAGTGCCATGTTAAAACAAACACATGGGTCGTCACCACTTGGAGAACGAGCGACGCTTCTGTCACAAAGTTCATGTTGACGTCCTTTGTTACTTTGTTACAGACTGGGTAAACAGTCACCACTCATCTCACGTACGATTTGTGTATGAGTTGTGGGTGGGGCTGGTGGGTTATGAGGGATCACACGCTTACCTCAACAGCAGATGAAAATTGGTAGCTATTGGTCAACAGTGGGAGGGGCCTACGCAACATGATCGGTTGGAGGGACTACAGAGCAACAACGAAAGGTGATTGAATTATGACGGCTTGCCCACAACGCCAGGGGCCAATGCACAATTTATGACAAAATGCAATGGAGTCACTGAGATGGCCGTCAAAGACAGGTGTTATTGCTTAGTGTGATAGGGGTTGTGTGTTAAAATATGGTGGCCGCGGCCGTGTTGGACAGGTGTCCGTTTTACGCTGTTAAATTATACAGAAAAAACGCAATGGGGGAAATGGAAAGTGGCCGTTTGTACAGGTGACCTTCTTATAGAGGTGGCCGTCAGAGCAGGTTTGACTGTATTCTTTAGTGATGACCGGGGTAGCGTCCCTTTTTTGGTTTACATTCAAATCGGGAAAAAAACCTAGATTAGGACGTTTGTGTTTATATTTGTTGTTATTTTATTGTTGTCTGTTGTTATTTGTTGTTATCAGTTGTTATTTGTTGTTATCTCGACAAAGATTAATACCCCTATATCCCAGGAGAAATATCCAGATACTCAATAAAAAGTCATCTGTACTCGGGAATTGAACACGGGTCTCTTGCGAGTGACAGTGAAGTGGCTACATGTATTTATAAACGCAACATCACATACGCTGGTAAGCAGTTCTTGGGAGACTAAAGCATTTTTTAAAAATGGTATAGGTTTAACGCAAATATCATCTCTAATAGGTTATTTAAGAAGCGGGGCCTTCGAGTTTAATGTCCGTCTCTTAAAAAACAGACTAGGTGTATAGGGATCATAGAGTCTTGCTTGACTTACGGGGAAAAAAAAACATGTTTACAATTTGTTTTATTGATTCGGCTCGACGTTTCGCCACATGGGCTTCCTCGGAAGCAATCATCATCATCATCATCATCATCATCATCATCATCATCATCATCATCATCATCAACAACAACAACAACAACAACAACAACAACAATAACAACAGCAACAACAAATCAAGAAAAACCACTGACACCAGGAGCCACTGTTCATGTTTTATATAGAGATCCGTACAGTAGTCAAGCATAAGGTGCCCTCTAGACCTACGACACACAATGTGCATGAAACGATGTCATCAGAATATGGGTTCATGTTCACGGAGTATCAGATGGATACAGAGGAAGAGGCGGGCCCAGGAAAAGATGGGCATGGGGGGTGGGTGGGGGGTGTGTTCAGAGAAGCATTAGACAAAAACAATGGTATCATACAACAGGCGATACAACAAGAGAAAGACCTTTGCTTCTCCCCTCGACACCCTAGAGTATCAGAGGCCGAAAAAGTAAATATGTAAAGTAAATTTATCAGTGATAAACAATAGAGACTGAGTTAATACTAATGTCTAGAAATGAATCCAAAGACAAAAGTAATTTTCAACAAAAAAAAAAGTAACAAAATCGTCTATTTTGCTGACAGGGATTTGGTGATGAACTAAATTATGTGTTTGATATAATTGGTTTTTCATTTTTGACCAAACAGATTTTTTTTTTTTCTGAAGATTTTCGTTTCTCTCAAAACGACGAGTCTATTCTCAATAATCGCATGTACACACAGCCAAGTTCTACAGACAAGTGTATTCCAAAAAACATGACAAGGAGCGCCGATATGTAGCATTCATACACGATGAATTGTGCGTTTCTGGCTCCCTGCCATGTACATTGCCCAGTAGGAAGTTGTCACATGATTCCAGACCATCAGACCTACAGAATTAGATACATGAATTTAAAAATAATATAAGCCTACAACCCAGATTTGTGGTGTAATATCCAAGACTGCACTTTGACGTCATTCTAGTTTACAATAGAGAGCGCACCACTCGACTCTATTTGGAACCAAATGAGGGGGGAGGAGGGAAAGTTGCGCACGCACTCTACTACAGCGAGTCTAGTGTTTTTTATCCTTCACTTGACAACGGCAGCGTTGACTGATCTCGCAGGGAGCACTTTGCCATGGTCGTTTACAACGGCACTATAGTGCGGTAAAAAATTCGTGGCGCAACTTATCTTCAAAATATCTCTTAAACGGGTGAATCACCGTCACTCATACTTTGCACAGCAGTTTGTATCAATTTGTCCTAATCTAATCATATTTTCCCACAACAATTGAGGCTAGATCAAACAACTTTTCTTCATAAATTTATATAAAATACTATAAATCTCCGTCACACGGAAAATGGAATTGTTCACAGCACTTTCCGCTTCTTGCACACGTTTTGTATACAAATATGACCTACGTCACAGCTCACCAATGACACTTTTCAGTGGCAAAACTTGTTACAAGAAATTAATTTTATAGTGAACACATTACATTTTTTGCACTAAAAGTTCTCAAAACATGCGTAAAGTCGCGATTAGAAAACACTGGCAGATTTGCTTTTAAAAGCGACATTGCCCCAGCTGTAAACCTTTAAAAAATCTGTAGAAACAATTGACGAATTTTCTATAATACAATGTACAGTTGTTTGAAAAAAATATTCATCAGTCAAGACAAATTGATACACGTCATTGTGCTAACGTTGGAGAATCTATGTGCAATATTTAAGGAGATATTTGGCAGTAAATTTTGACCACATTCTAATGGTCCACACATCCATGGTGGGGAAACTATCAAAGTCGCACACTTTCGAGCAAAATCTATCAAAGTCGAGCACTATCAAAGCTCTTTATGACGATATCGATACAATTAGATTGCCGATTCCACCCAACAGTTACAGAGTCCCTTTGACAAAATTACTCTGTACAGCCCCCATCAAATATATTCTAATATTAGTCTTTCTAGAGATGTTAGGGGACTTTCAAACAATTTTTATGCTGAAACTATGCTGAAACACACAGGTTAAATAGAAAAAAATACCATGAAAGAGGAAGGGAGAATAAGTAACAAACAAATGTTCACACATGGGAATGTCTCACTACTTCAAGTTTTATCCTAAATAAGCAAGATGAGGCTGTCCTAACACTTTAAAGATCTCCCTGTCCTGTAGACGTGTTTTTATACCTGAAAAGCCACTTCATTAAATACAAAATCTAATTGATGTACATGTATGCTGGTCCCAAATCCAGTAAAGTACAGAGGCTACTTAAAGTGTTGGATGGTATTGGTTTTGGTAATTAGAAATCTTATTGTATCGATATCGTCATAAAGTGCGCGGCTCTGATAGTTGTTTTTTTTCAAAAGTGCGCGGCTCTGACAGTTTTTCCTCGAAAGTGCACGGCTCTGATGTTCTCCCCCATGGTGCGCACCAGTGCAGGGAAGCTATGGTACTCGATCTAGAATATACTCATAATTCAAGGTCTATGATACACAAAGGCATGTGGTCAAGGCTTTTTGTTTTTACATTCATTCACAAAATATTCATTTCGCGACGACGTCATTGGAAACTTTTGATTTTTGTTGTAGTAGTAAGTGAGGTCTTGCCAATGGTTCACTGGGACTCTGACTCTGACCATAGACATTTTCAATTACTATGTACTCTCATTTTGTTTTTTACACAGATTTGTATTAAACCGAGATTGCCTTTGAACAACCCCCCCCCTCCCAC